>NW_028135437.1:0-180000 GCF_964662115.1 Mustela nivalis | reverse complement strand
CCACATGGGGAGCTTACTTACTGGGGATGTATCAAACCCTTCAGGTAGGAGAGTTCCGCAGGGCCACTGAACAACCAGTACATTCCAAGGTTTCCATGGACCCAAACGCACATTATGACGCATCCTCAGGAGAGGCCATTTCAACTCAGCCCCCTGGTTAGCGTGCCCCAGAGGCAGCAGATCAAACATATCTTGTGGCTAATGGCCAATGGGAATGCGAGGCATGCTGTACAGGGATCCATCCTTCGAACCGTGCTCTCCAGTCCTTCCGTATGGTATGTCCGGGAGCCATGGAACAGGACTCGAATGTCCCACAGAAGGAAACCTGGTGGTTTGGGGCAACCTCCAAACTCAGCGTGGGAAAACTTCCTTGGCCTCATGAGGCCCCCGCTTCATGAAGGTGCCAACATGGACACATACGCCAGCCTCAGCCAACGTCTGATCCTCAGCCTGACTTCAGATGCAGGAGATTTTGATTCAGCCTCTGCCTAGTGGGCCTGATCTGCCCTTGGCTCCAATCCTCACTTTAGCTTGTGTTCCTAGACTTCCGTCCTCACACTCCTGGCCCGTAAACCCTCCCTACTGGGAATTCTGGGGCCACAATGAAGCACTCCGCCTGCCTCCCAGGAGAAAAACTTTGTCTATGGTGCTGCCCAGAAACCCCAAATGAGGATCAAACTGCTTGGCCCTCGGCAACACCCCAATTGCATAGGCTACCTTAAACACTGATGCTCTGTCGCAAATAGCCTGAGCCCAGACCTTCCAACAGACACCGACACAGCTGGCTGCACACCCAGCACATTGGACCCGCCACTGCCTTAGGCCACCATCCATTCCCAACCTGGGTTTACAGTCATCAGGGCCTAGACCTTATCTCCAATCCCTGCACAGGGGGGAACCTGATGCACAAGTCAGAACCCCTCCTTCCCCATGGCAAGAAACCTTGCTGCTGGCAGTGAGTCAAACCTTCAGTGTAGGAGAAAATGGCATGGCCCATCAGGCCACGCCCATGTGTGAGGGCCGCCTTGGGCACAAACACACATTGTGACCCTCAGCGTGAGTACCTTATTCAAGTAACGCCTCTCAGTGATTGGACCAAGAGCCCGCATATGTGGCTTGCCATGCCCATAGGCACGCAGGACTAACTAGATGGTGTGTATTCCAGTTGAGGGAACCCACTGCTGTGCTCTAGAGTCCCTCTCCTGGGGGGTCCCCTGTGGCAGAAAACAGTACTCTTCCCTTCCCACAGAATGAACCCAAACACTTGGGAGCTTGGACAATCCCCCGCGAGGAAGGCTCTTCCTCGGCCCCTGAAGCAACCCCTACCCTGAACGGCCACTGTGAACGCAACACCCAGAGACAAAAGCCTGAGCGACTGCCTCCCACTTGCCCTCCTTTGATATCCAGAGGATCTCCCCTCTCGGACTGGAGATCAGGCCTGCCATTACCTTGGCCCCTACCTGAGCCAAGTTTGCTTTTTCAGACATCTGTCCCCACAGCCCTGGCAAACACAGCCTCTAGGCTGGGTCCTCTGGAGCCATACCACAGGACCATGCCTGCTCTCTCCTGGGAAACTCTATCCATTCCTTTGGCCACACACCTCCAGAATATGAGAAACCTCAAGGCCCCCGAGGACATACCATTACCGGGAGCCTCCCTGCACACACAGGGGCCTTCGGACACAAGCTGAGCTGCTACCTCCATGAAGGCATGCACACAGATATCAACAGAGATAGAAGGTTGAGCCGGACAGGCCCTTAGGCCCTAATCTCAACTCTTGCTTTGTTTTCCAGGTGTCACTCCTCAGAGGCTTTGGTTCGAAGAACAGGATATGGGGCTTTCCTGAGGCACTGAACAGAACTTCTCTCGTCTCCACATGGGAAGCTTCCTTGTTGGAGCCGTGTCAAACACCTCAGGTTGGAGAATCCTGCAGAGTCCCTGAGCCACCTCCACATTCCAAGGTCTCCCAGGCCACCAAGCCACAGTAGGACTCATCTTCAGGAGAGTCCATTTCAACTCTCCCCTCTGGGTAGCTCACCCAGGAGCCCGCAGATTGAGCCTGCCTTGTCCTGACTAAAGAGTGGGAATATGAGGTGGCGTTCCCAGGCATCCATGCTTAGACACCTGCTCTCGAGTCTTTCCGTATGGGGCCTCCTGGAACCATCCAATAGCACTCGACTTTCGTGCAGAAGGAAACCTTGAGGTTTGGAGTAGTTCACAAATCCCATCGTAGGCAAACCTTCCTGGCCTCATGAGGCCCCCACACCATTCAGCAAGAGGCCATGCTGGACAAAAACTCTAGCCTGAGGCACGTCTCATAGTTGAAATGACCTCAGTGCAGGAGATCTCGATTCAGCCTCTCAGAGTGGGCCTGCCGTGCCATCGGTCCCAAACCTCAGGCTAGCTTGTGTTTTCAGACTTCCTTCCTCACACTCCTGGCAAACAAGCCCTCTGGACTAGGAACTCCAGAACCACAACCCAGCCCAGGGTCTGCCCAAGGGAAGAAAAACGTTTCCCTGTGGGGCTCTCTCCAGAAAACCCAGATGAGGATCAACCTGCTCGGGCCTCGACCGGTACCCGAACTGGATAGGCTGCTCTGGGCACTCATGCTCTGTCTGACACAGCCTGAAGCCAGACGTCCAGACAGACAAGGAGACAGCTGGCCGCACACCCAGCACTTCGGACACGCCATGGTCTTATGCCGTCACCTCTTCCTAACCTTGGTTTTCAGATATCTGAACCTAGACATTATATCAATTCTCCACACAGCTGGGTATCGCAAGCACAACACAGAACTCCTCCTTCCCCGTGGCTGTAAAGCTTGCTCTTGGCATGGAGTCACACCTTCAGGGTGGGAGAAACCTTCCTGGTCCCTGATGCCACGCCCAAACTTGAGTGCTGCTTGGGCACAAATTCACACTCTGACCCTCAGCATGAGCCCCATGTCAAAGAAAGGCCTGTCAGGGCCTGGGCCAAGAGCCCGCATATGGGGCTTGCCAAGCCCCTATGCACCCAATCCTCACCAGTGTTTGAGTTTTCCAGTCGCCCCGCCCGTACCTGGGGCTCTGCTCTGGAATCCCTTTCTTGGAGAGACACGTGAGCCAGACAACACTTTTCCACCCTTCCCACAAAATGACCCCAAACTCTTGGGAGCTGGGACAAATCCCCAGAGAGGGATACTCGTCCACAGTCCCTGAGGCCACCCCTCCAATCCACGGCTATCTCGGACACAACATCCAGAGACAAAAGCCTGAAGGAACGCCTCCCACTCGCCCTTGTTTCAGAGGCCCAGGAGCTCCCTCTCGGGCTGTACATCCGGCCTGCCATACCCTAGGCGCCACTCATAAGCTGAGTTTGTGTTTTCAGACTTCTGTGCCCTCAGCCTGGACCCACACAACCGCCAGGCTAGGGCCTCTGGAGCCACAGCGAAAGATTGTGCCTGCCCTCTCCAAGGAAATTGTGCCCAATCCATTGACCACAACCCTACAGGTTAGGGAAAAGCTCCAAGGCCCCTGAGGCCATCAATAGTGTAGGCCACCCTGGACTAAGAGGGGCTCTCTGACACCAGCGGAGCAACTATCTCCACTTAGACTCTCAGACAGTGTCCCCAGAGACAGAAGGTTGAAATGGACAGGCCCCCAGGCCCTAATCTGAACCTTAGCTTTGGTTTCCATGTGTCCGTCCTCAGAGGTCTGTTTTCGTAGACCAGCACACGGGGCTTTTCTGAGGCTCCAAACCAAACCTCTCTCGTCTCCACATGGGGAGCTTACTTACTGGGGATGTATCAAACCCTTCAGGTAGGAGAGTTCCGCAGGGCCACTGAACAACCAGTACATTCCAAGGTTTCCATGGACCCAAACGCACATTATGACGCATCCTCAGGAGAGGCCATTTCAACTCAGCCCCCTGGTTAGCGTGCCCCAGAGGCAGCAGATCAAACATATCTTGTGGCTAATGGCCAATGGGAATGCGAGGCATGCTGTACAGGGATCCATCCTTCGAACCGTGCTCTCCAGTCCTTCCGTATGGTATGTCCTGGAGCCATGCAACAGGACTCGAATGTCCCACAGAAGGAAACCTGGTGGTTTGGGGCAACCTCCAAACTCAGCGTGGGAAAACTTCCTTGGCCTCATGAGGCCCCCGCTTCATGAAGGTGCCAACATGGACACATACGCCAGCCTCAGCCAACGTCTGATCCTCAGCCTGACTTCAGATGCAGGAGATTTTGATTCAGCCTCTGCCTAGTGGGCCTGCTCTGCCCTTGGCTCCAATCCTCACTTTAGCTTGTGTTCCTAGACTTCCGTCCTCACACTCCTGGCCCGTAAACCCTCCCTACTGGGAATTCTGGGGCCACAATGAAGCACTCCGCCTGCCTCCCAGGAGAAAAACTTTGTCTATGGTGCTGCCCAGAAACCCCAAATGAGGATCAAACTGCTTGGCCCTCGGCAACACCCCAATTGCATAGGCTACCTTAAACACTGATGCTCTGTCGCAAATAGCCTGAGCCCAGACCTTCCAACAGACACCGACACAGCTGGCTGCACACCCAGCACATTGGACCCACCACTGCCTTAGGCCACCATCCATTCCCAACCTGGGTTTTCAGTCATCAGAACCTAGACCTTATCTCCAATCCCTGCACAGGGGGGAACCTGATGCACAAGTCAGAACCCCTCCTTCCCCATGGCAAGAAACCTTGCTGCTGGCAGTGAGTCAAACCTTCCGTGTAGGAGAAAACGGCATGGCCCATGAGGCCACGCCCATGTGTGAGGGCCGCCTTGGGCACAAACACACATTGTTTCCCTCAGCGTGAGTACCTTATTCAAGTAACGCCTCTCAGTGATTGGACCAAGAGCCCGCATATGTGGCTTGCCATGCCCATAGGCACGCAGGACTAACTAGATGGTGTGTATTCCAGTTGAGGGAACCCACTGCTGTGCTCTAGAGTCCCTCTCCTGGGGGGTCCCCTGTGGCAGAAAACAGTACTCTTCCCTTCCCACAGAATGAACCCAAACACTTGGGAGCTTGGACAATCCCCCGCGAGGAAGGCTCTTCCTCGGCCCCTGAAGCAACCCCTACCCTGAACGGCCACTGTGAACGCAACACCCAGAGACAAAAGCCTGAGCGACTGCCTCCCACTTGCCCTCCTTTGATATCCAGAGGATCTCCCCTCTCGGACTGGAGATCAGGCCTGCCATTACCTTGGCCCCTACCTGAGCCAAGTTTGCTTTTTCAGACATCTGTCCCCACAGCCCTGGCAAACACAGCCTCTAGGCTGGGTCCTCTGGAGCCATACCACAGGACCATGCCTGCTCTCTCCTGGGAAACTCTGTCCATTCCTTTGGCCACACACCTCCAGAATATGAGAAACCTCAAGGCCCCCGAGGACATACCATTACCGGGAGCCTCCCTGCACACACAGGGGCCTTCGGACACAAGCTGAGCTGCTACCTCCATGAAGACATGCACACAGATGTCAACAGAGATAGAAGGTTGAGCCCGACAGGCCCTTAGGCCCTAATCTCAACTCTTGCTTTGTTTTCCAGGTGTCACTCCTCAGAGGCTTTGGTTCGAAGAACAGGATATGGGGCTTTCCTGAGGCACTGAACAGAACTTCTCTCGTCTCCACATGGGAAGCTTCCTTGTTGGAGCCGTGTCAAACACCTCAGGTTGGAGAATCCTGCAGAGTCCCTGAGCCACCTCCACATTCCAAGGTCTCCCAGGCCACCAAGCCACAGTAGGACTCATCTTCAGGAGAGTCCATTTCAACTCTCCCCTCTGGGTAGCTCACCCAGGAGGCCACAGATTGAGCCTGCCTTGTCCTGACTAAAGAGTGGGAATATGAGGTGGCGTTCCCAGGCATCCATGCTTAGACACCTGCTCTCGAGTCTTTCCATATGGGGCCTCCTGGAACCATCCAATAGCACTCGACTTTCGTGCAGAAGGAAACCTTGAGGTTTGGAGTAGTTCACAAATCCCATCGTAGGCAAACCTTCCTGGCCTCATGAGGCCCCCACACCATTCAGCAAGAGGCCATGCTGGACAAAAACTCTAGCCTGAGGCACGTCTCAGAGTTGAAATGACCTCAGTGCAGGAGATCTCGATTCAGCCTCTCAGAGTGGTCCTGCCGTGCCATCGGTCCAAAACCTCAGGCTAGCTTGTGTTTTTAGACTTCATTCCTCACACTCCTGGCAAACAAGCCCTCCGGACTAGGAACTCCAGAACCACAACCCAGCCCAGGGTCTGCCCAAGGGAAGAAAAACGTTTCCCTGTGGGGCTCTCTCCAGAAAACCCAGATGAGGATCAACCTGCTCGGGCCTCGACGGTACCCGAACTGGATAGGCTGCTCTGAGCACTCATGCTCTGTCTGACACAGCCTGAAGCCAGACGTCCAGACAGACAAGGAGACAGCTGGCCGCACACCCAGCACTTCGGACACGCCATGGTCTTATGCCGTCACCTCTTCCTAACCTGGGTTTTCAGATATCTGAACCTAGACATTATATCAATTCTCCACACAGCTGGGTATCGCAAGCACAACACAGAACTCCTCCTTCCCCGTGGCTGTAAAGCTTGCTCTTGGCATGGAGTCACACCTTCAGGGTGGGAGAAACCTTCCTGGTCCCTGATGCCACGCCCAAACTTGAGTGCTGCTTGGGCACAAATTCACACTCTGACCCTCAGCATGAGCCCCATGTCAAAGGAAGGCCTGTCAGGGCCTGGGCCAAGAGCCCGCATATGGGGCTTGCCAAGCCCCTATGCACCCAATCCTCACCAGTGTTTGAGTTTTCCAGTCGCCCCGCCCGTACCTGGGGCTCTGCTCTGGAATCCCTTTCTTGGAGAGACACGTGAGCCAGACAACACTTTTCCACCCTTCCCACAAAATGACCCCAAACTCTTGGGAGCTGGGACAAATCCCCAGAGAGGGATACTCGTCCACATTCCCTGAGGCCACCCCTCCAATCCACGGCTATCTCGGACACAACATCCAGAGACAAAAGCCTGAAGGAACGCCTCCCACTCGCCCTTGTTTCAGAGGCCCAGGAGCTCCCTCTCGGGCTGTACATCCGGCCTGCCATACCCTAGGCGCCACTCATAACCTGAGTTTGTGTTTTCAGACTTCTGTGCCCTCAGCCTGGACCCACACAACCGCCAGGCTAGGGCCTCTGGAGCCACAGCGAAAGATTGTGCCTGCCCTCTCCAAGGAAATTGTGCCCAATCCATTGACCACAACCCTACAGGTTAGGGAAAAGCTCCAAGGCCCCTGAGGCCATCAATAGTATAGGCCACCCTGGACTAAGAGGGGCTCTCTGACACCAGCGGAGCAACTATCTCCACTTAGACTCTCAGACAGTGTCCCCAGAGACAGAAGGTTGAAATGGACAGGCCCCCAGGCCCTAATCTGAACCTTAGCTTTGGTTTCCATGTGTCCGTCCTCAGAGGTCTGTTTTCGTAGACCAGCACACGGGGCTTTTCTGAGGCTCCAAACCAAACCTCTCTCGTCTCCACATGGGGAGCTTACTTACTGGGGATGTATCAAACCCTTCAGGTAGGAGAGTTCCGCAGGGCCACTGAACAACCAGCACATTCCAAGGTTTCCATGGACCCAAACGCACATTATGACGCATCCTCAGGAGAGGCCATTTCAACTCAGCCCCCTGGTTAGCGTGCCCCAGAGGCAGCAGATCAAACATATCTTGTGGCTAATGGCCAATGGGAATGCGAGGCATGCTGTACAGGGATCCATCCTTCGAACCGTGCTCTCCAGTCCTTCCGTATGGTATGTCCTGGAGCCATGCAACAGGACTCGAATGTCCCACAGAAGGAAACCTGGTGGTTTGGGGCAACCTCCAAACTCAGCGTGGGAAAACTTCCTTGGCCTCATGAGGCCCCCGCTTCATGAAGGTGCCAACATGGACACATACTCCAGCCTCAGCCAACGTCTGATCCTCAGCCTGACTTCAGATGCAGGAGATTTTGATTCAGCCTCTGCCTAGTGGGCCTGCTCTGCCCTTGGCTCCAATCCTCACTTTAGCTTGTGTTCCTAGACTTCCGTCCTCACACTCCTGGCCCACAAACCCTCCCTACTGGGAATTCTGGGGCCACAATGAAGCACTCCGCCTGCCTCCCAGGAGAAAAACTTTGTCTATGGTGCTGCCCAGAAACCCCAAATGAGGATCAAACTGCTTGGCCCTCGGCAACACCCCAATTGCATAGGCTACCTTAAACACTGATGCTCTGTCGCAAATAGCCTGAGCCCAGACCTTCCAACAGACACCGACACAGCTGGCTGCACACCCAGCACATTGGACCCGCCACTGCCTTAGGCCACCATCCATTCCCAACCTGGGTTTTCAGTCATCAGAACCTAGACCTTATCTCCAATCCCTGCACAGGGGGGAACCTGATGCACAAGTCAGAACCCCTCCTTCCCCATGGCAAGAAACCTTGCTGCTGGCAGTGAGTCAAACCTTCAGTGTAGGAGAAAACGGCATGGCCCATGAGGCCACGCCCATGTGTGAGGGCCGCCTTGGGCACAAACACACATTGTGACCCTCAGCGTGAGTACCTTATTCAAGTAACGCCTCTCAGTGATTGGACCAAGAGCCCGCATATGTGGCTTGCCATGCCCATAGGCACGCAGGACTAACTAGATGGTGTGTATTCCAGTTGAGGGAACCCACTGCTGTGCTCTAGAGTCCCTCTCCTGGGGGGTCCCCTTTGGCAGAAAACAGTACTCTTCCCTTCCCACAGAATGAACCCAAACACTTGGGAGCTTGGACAATCCCCCGAGAGGAAGGCTCTTCCTCGGCCCCTGAAGCAACCCCTACCCTGAACGGCCACTGTGAACGCAACACCCAGAGACAAAAGCCTGAGCGACTGCCTCCCACTTGCCCTCCTTTGATATCCAGAGGATCTCCCCTCTCGGACTGGAGATCAGGCCTGCCATTACCTTGGCCCCTACCTGAGCCAAGTTTGCTTTTTCAGACATCTGTCCCCACAGCCCTGGCAAACACAGCCTCTAGGCTGGGTCCTCTGGAGCCATACCACAGGACCATGCCTGCTCTCTCCTGGGAAACTCTGTCCATTCCTTTGGCCACACACCTCCAGAATATGAGAAACCTCAAGGCCCCCGAGGACATACCATTACCGGGAGCCTCCCTGCACACACAGGGGCCTTCAGACACAAGCTGAGCTGCTAGCTACATGAAGGCATGCACACAGATGTCAACAGAGATAGAAGGTTGAGCCGGACAGGCACTCAGGCCCTAATCTCAACTCTTGCTTTGTTTTCCAGGTGTCACTCCTCAGAGGCTTTTGTTCGAAGAACAGGATATGGGGCTTTCCTGAGGCACTGAACAGAACTTCTCTCGTCTCCACATGGGAAGCTTCCTTGTTGGAGCCGTGTCAAACACCTCAGGTTGGAGAATCCTGCAGAGTCCCTGAGCCACCTCCACATTCCAAGGTCTCCCAGGCCACCAAGCCACAGTAGGACTCATCTTCAGGAGAGTCCATTTCAACTCTCCCCTCTGAGTAGCTCACCCAGGAGCCCGCAGATTGAGCCTGCCTTGTCCTGACTAAAGAGTGGGAATATGAGGTGGTGTTCCCAGGCATCCATGCTTAGACACCTGCTCTCGAGTCTTTTCGTATGGGGCCTCCTGGAACCATCCAATAGCACTCGACTTTCGTGCAGAAGGAAACCTTGAGGTTTGGAGTAGTTCACAAATCCCATCGTAGGCAAACCTTCCTGGCCTCATGAGGCCCCCACACCATTCAGCAAGAGGCCATGCTGGACAAAAACTCTAGCCTGAGGCACGTCTCATAGTTGAAATGACCTCAGTGCAGGAGATCTCGATTCAGCCTCTCAGAGTGGGCCTGCCGTGCCATCGGTCCCAAACCTCACGCTAGCTTGTGTTTTCAGACTTCCTTCCTCACACTCCTGGCAAACAAGCCCTCCGGACTAGGAACTCCAGAACCACAACCCAGCCGAGGGTCTGCCCAAGGGAAGAAAAACGTTTCCCTGTGGGGCTCTCTCCAGAAAACCCAGATGAGGATCAACCTGCTCGGGCCTCGACCGGTACCCGAACTGGATAGGCTGCTCTGGGCACTCATGCTCTGTCTGACACAGCCTGAAGCCAGACGTCCAGACAGACAAGGAGACAGCTGGCCGCACACCCAGCACTTCGGACACGCCATGGTCTTATGCCGTCACCTCTTCCTAACCTTGGTTTTCAGATATCTGAACCTAGACATTATATCAATTATCCACACAGCTGGGTATCGCAAGCACAACACAGAACTCCTCCTTCCCCGTGGCTGTAAAGCTTGCTCTTGGCATGGAGTCACACCTTCAGGGTGGGAGAAACCTTCCTGGTCCCTGATGCCACGCCCAAACTTGAGTGCTGCTTGGGCACAAATTCACACTCTGACCCTCAGCATGAGCCCCATGTCAAAGAAAGGCCTGTCAGGGCCTGGGCCAAGAGCCCGCATATGGGGCTTGCCAAGCCCCTATGCACCCAATCCTCACCAGTGTTTGAGTTTTCCAGTCGCCCCGCCCGTACCTGGGGCTCTGCTCTGGAATCCCTTTCTTGGAGAGACACGTGAGCCAGACAACACTTTTCCACCCTTCCCACAAAATGACCCCAAACTCTTGGGAGCTGGGACAAATCCCCAGAGAGGGATACTCGTCCACAGTCCCTGAGGCCACCCCTCCAATCCACGGCTATCTCGGACACAACATCCAGAGACAAAAGCCTGAAGGAACGCCTCCCACTCGCCTTTGTTTCAGAGGCCGAGGAGCTCCCTCTCGGGCTGTACATCCGGCCTGCCATACCCTAGGCGCCACTCATAACCTGAGTTTGTGTTTTCAGACTTCTGTGCCCTCAGCCTGGACCCACACAACCGCCAGGCTAGGGCCTCTGGAGCCACAGCGAAAGATTGTGCCTGCCCTCTCCAAGGAAATTGTGCCCAATCCATTGACCACAACCCTACAGGTTAGGGAAAAGCTCCAAGGCCCCTGAGGCCATCAATAGTGTAGGCCACCCTGGACTAAGAGGGGCTCTCTGACACCAGCGGAGCAACTATCTCCACTTAGACTCTCAGACAGTGTCCCCAGAGACAGAAGGTTGAAATGGACAGGCCCCCAGGCCCTAATCTGAACCTTAGCTTTGGTTTCCATGTGTCCGTCCTCAGAGGTCTGTTTTCGTAGACCAGCACACGGGGCTTTTCTGAGGCTCCAAACCAAACCTCTCTCGTCTCCACATGGGGAGCTTACTTACTGGGGATGTATCAAACCCTTCAGGTAGGAGAGTTCCGCAGGGCCACTGAACAACCAGCACATTCCAAGGTTTCCATGGACCCAAACGCACATTATGACGCATCCTCAGGAGAGGCCATTTCAACTCAGCCCCCTGGTTAGCGTGCCCCAGAGGCAGCAGATCAAACATATCTTGTGGCTAATGGCCAATGGGAATGCGAGGCATGCTGTACAGGGATCCATCCTTCGAACCGTGCTCTCCAGTCCTTCCGTATGGTATGTCCTGGAGCCATGCAACAGGACTCGAATGTCCCACAGAAGGAAACCTGGTGGTTTGGGGCAACCTCCAAACTCAGCGTGGGAAAACTTCCTTGGCCTCATGAGGCCCCCGCTTCATGAAGGTGCCAACATGGACACATACTCCAGCCTCAGCCAACGTCTGATCCTCAGCCTGACTTCAGATGCAGGAGATTTTGATTCAGCCTCTGCCTAGTGGGCCTGCTCTGCCCTTGGCTCCAATCCTCACTTTAGCTTGTGTTCCTAGACTTCCGTCCTCACACTCCTGGCCCGCAAACCCTCCCTACTGGGAATTCTGGGGCCACAATGAAGCACTCCGCCTGCCTCCCAGGAGAAAAACTTTGTCTATGGTGCTGCCCAGAAACCCCAAATGAGGATCAAACTGCTTGGCCCTCGGCAACACCCCAATTGCATAGGCTACCTTAAACACTGATGCTCTGTCGCAAATAGCCTGAGCCCAGACCTTCCAACAGACACCGACACAGCTGGCTGCACACCCAGCACATTGGACCCGCCACTGCCTTAGGCCACCATCCATTCCCAACCTGGGTTTTCAGTCATCAGAACCTAGACCTTATCTCCAATCCCTGCACAGGGGGGAACCTGATGCACAAGTCAGAACCCCTCCTTCCCCATGGCAAGAAACCTTGCTGCTGGCAGTGAGTCAAACCTTCAGTGTAGGAGAAAACGGCATGGCCCATGAGGCCACGCCCATGTGTGAGGGCCGCCTTGGGCACAAACACACATTGTGACCCTCAGCGTGAGTACCTTATTCAAGTAACGCCTCTCAGTGATTGGACCAAGAGCCCGCATATGTGGCTTGCCATGCCCATAGGCACGCAGGACTAACTAGATGGTGTGTATTCCAGTTGAGGGAACCCACTGCTGTGCTCTAGAGTCCCTCTCCTGGGGGGTCCCCTGTGGCAGAAAACAGTACTCTTCCCTTCCCACAGAATGAACCCAAACACTTGGGAGCTTGGACAATCCCCCGAGAGGAAGGCTCTTCCTCGGCCCCTGAAGCAACCCCTACCCTGAACGGCCACTGTGAATGCAACACCCAGAGACAAAAGCCTGAGCGACTGCCTCCCACTTGCCCTCCTTTGATATCCAGAGGATCTCCCCTCTCGGACTGGAGATCAGGCCTGCCATTACCTTGGCCCCTACCTGAGCCAAGTTTGCTTTTTCAGACATCTGTCCCCACAGCCCTGGCAAACACAGCCTCTAGGCTGGGTCCTCTGGAGCCATACCACAAGACCGTGCCTGCTCTCTCCTGGGAAACTCTGTCCATTCCTTTGGCCACACACCTCAAGAATATGAGAAACCTCAAGGCCCCCGAGGACATACCATTACCGGGAGCCTCCCTGCACACACAGGGGCCTTCGGACACAAGCGGAGCTGCTACCTCCATGAAGGCATGCACACAGATGTCAACAGAGATAGAAGGTTGAGCCGGACAGGCCCTTAGGCCCTAATCTCAACTCTTGCTTTGTTTTCCAGTTGTCACTCCTCAGAGGCTTTGGTTCGAAGAACAGGATATGGGGCTTTCCTGAGGCACTGAACAGAACTTCTCTCGTCTCCACATGGGAAGCTTCCTTGTTGGAGCCGTGTCAAACACCTCAGGTTGGAGAATCCTGCAGAGTCCCTGAGCCACCTCCACATTCCAAGGTCTCCCAGGCCACCAAGCCACAGTAGGACTCATCTTCAGGAGAGTCCATTTCAACTCTCCCCTCTGGGTAGCTCACCCAGGAGCCCGCAGATTGAGCCTGCCTTGTCCTGACTAAAGAGTGGGAATATGAGGTGGCGTTCCCAGGCATCCATGCTTAGACACCTGCTCTCGAGTCTTTCCGTATGGGGCCTCCTGGAACCATCCAATAGCACTCGACTTTCGTGCAGAAGGAAACCTTGAGGTTTGGAGTAGTTCACAAATCCCATCGTAGGCAAACCTTCCTGGCCTCATGAGGCCCCCACACCATTCAGCAAGAGGCCATGCTGGACAAAAACTCTAGCCTGAGGCACGTCTCATAGTTGAAATGACCTCAGTGCAGGAGATCTCGATTCAGCCTCTCAGAGTGGGCCTGCCGTGCCATCGGTCCCAAACCTCACGCTAGCTTGTGTTTTCAGACTTCCTTCCTCACACTCCTGGCAAACAAGCCCTCCGGACTAGGAACTCCAGAACCACAACCCAGCCCAGGGTCTGCCCAAGGGAAGAAAGACGTTTCCCTGTGGGGCTCTCTCCAGAAAACCCAGATAAGGATCAACTTGCTCGGGCCTCGACCGGTACCCGAACTGGATAGGCTGCTCTGGGCACTCATGCTCTGTCTGACACAGCCTGAAGCCAGACGTCCAGACAGACAAGGAGACAGCTGGCCGCACACCCAGCACTTCGGACACGCCATGGTCTTATGCCGTCACCTCTTCCTAACCTTGGTTTTCAGATATCTGAATCTAGACATTATATCAATTCTCCACACAGCTGGGTATCGCAAGCACAACACAGAACTCCTCCTTCCCCGTGGCTGTAAAGCTTGCTCTTGGCATGGAGTCACACCTTCAGGGAGGGAGAAACCTTCCTGGTCCCTGATGCCACGCCCAAACTTGAGTGCTGCTTGGGCACAAATTCACACTGTGACCCTCAGCATGAGCCCCATGTCAAAGAAAGGCCTGTCAGGGCCTGGGCCAAGAGCCCGCATATGGGGCTTGCCAAGCCCCTATGCACCCAATCCTCACCAGTGTTTGAGTTTTCCAGTCGCCCCGCCCATACCTGGGGCTCTGTTCTGGAATCCCTTTCTTGGAGAGACACGTGAGCCAGACAACACTTTTCCACCCTTCCCACAAAATGACCCCAAACTCTTGGGAGCTGGGACAAATCCCCAGAGAGGGATACTCGTCCACAGTCCCTGAGGCCACCCCTCCAATCCACGGCTATCTCGGACACAACATCCAGAGACAAAAGCCTGAAGGAACGCCTCCCACTCGCCCTTGTTTCAGAGGCCGAGGAGCTCCCTCTCGGGCTGTACATCCGGCCTGCCATACCCTAGGCGCCACTCATAAGCTGAGTTTGTGTTTTCAGACTTCTGTGCCCTCAGCCTGGACCCACACAACCGCCAGGCTAGGGCCTCTGGAGCCACAGCGAAAGATTGTGCCTGCCCTCTCCAAGGAAATTGTGCCCAATCCATTGACCACAACCCTACAGGTTAGGGAAAAGCTCCAAGGCCCCTGAGGCCATCAATAGTGTAGGCCACCCTGGACTAAGAGGGGCTCTCTGACACCAGCGGAGCAACTATCTCCACTTAGACTCTCAGACAGTGTCCCCAGAGACAGAAGGTTGAAATGGACAGGCCCCCAGGCCCTAATCTGAACCTTAGCTTTGGTTTCCATGTGTCCGTCCTCAGAGGTCTGTTTTCGTTGACCAGCACACGGGGCTTTTCTGAGGCACCAAACCAAACCTCTCTCGTCTCCACATGGGGAGCTTACTGACTGGGGATGTATCAAACCCTTCAGGTAGGAGAGTTCCGCAGGGCCACTGAACAACCAGCACATTCCAAGGTTTCCATGGACCCAAACGCACATTATGACGCATCCTCAGGAGAGGCCATTTCAACTCAGCCCCCTGGTTAGCGTGCCCCAGAGGCAGCAGATCAAACATATCTTGTGGCTAATGGCCAATGGGAATGCGAGGCATGCTGTACAGGGATCCATCCTTCGAACCGTGCTCTCCAGTCCTTCCGTATGGTATGTCCTGGAGCCATGCAACAGGACTCGAATGTCCCACAGAAGGAAACCTGGTGGTTTGGGGCAACCTCCAAACTCAGCGTGGAAAAACTTCCTTGGCCTCATGAGGCCCCCGCTTCATGAAGGTGCCATCATGGACACATACTCCAGCCTCAGCCAACGTCTGATCCTCAGCCTGACTTCAGATGCAGGAGATTTTGATTCAGCCTCTGCCTAGTGGGCCTGCTCTGCCCTTGGCTCCAATCCTCACTTTAGCTTGTGTTCCTAGACTTCCGTCCTCACACTCCTGGCCCACAAACCCTCCCTACTGGGAATTCTGGGGCCACAATGAAGCACTCCGCCTGCCTCCCAGGAGAAAAACTTTGTCTATGGTGCTGCCCAGAAACCCCAAATGAGGATCAAACTGCTTGGCCCTCGGCAACACCCCAATTGCATAGGCTACCTTAACCACTGATGCTCTGTCGCAAATAGCCTGAGCCCAGACCTTCCAACAGACACCGACACAGCTGGCTGCACACCCAGCACATTGGACCCGCCACTGCCTTAGGCCACCATCCATTCCCAACCTGGGTTTTCAGTCATCAGAACCTAGACCTTATCTCCAATCCCTGCACAGGGGGGAACCTGATGCACAAGTCAGAACCCCTCCTTCCCCATGGCAAGAAACCTTGCTGCTGGCAGTGAGTCAAACCTTCAGTGTAGGAGAAAACGGCATGGCCCATGAGGCCACGCCCATGTGTGAGGGCCGCCTTGGGCACAAACACACATTGTGACCCTCAGCGTGAGTACCTTATTCAAGTAACGCCTCTCAGTGATTGGACCAAGAGCCCGCATATGTGGCTTGCCTTGCCCATAGGCACGCAGGACTAACTAGATGGTGTGTATTCCAGTTGAGGGAACCCACTGCTGTGCTCTAGAGTCCCTCTCCTGGGGGGTCCCCTGTGGCAGAAAACAGTACTCTTCCCTTCCCACAGAATGAACCCAAACACTTGGGAGCTTGGACAATCCCCCGAGAGGAAGGCTCTTCCTCGGCCCCTGAAGCAACCCCTACCCTGAACGGCCACTGTGAACGCAACACCCAGAGACAAAAGCCTGAGCGACTGCCTCCCACTTGCCCTCCTTTGATATCCAGAGGATCTCCCCTCTCGGACTGGAGATCAGGCCTGCCATTACCTTGGCCCCTACCTGAGCCAAGTTTGCTTTTTCAGACATCTGTCCCCACAGCCCTGGCAAACACAGCCTCTAGGCTGGGTCCTCTGGAGCCATACCACAGGACCATGCCTGCTCTCTCCTGGGAAACTCTGTCCATTCCTTTGGCCACACACCTCCAGAATATGAGAAACCTCAAGGCCCCCGAGGACATACCATTACCGGGAGCCTCCCTGCACACACAGGGGCCTTCGGACACAAGCTGAGCTGCTACCTCCATGAAGACATGCACACAGATGTCAACAGAGATAGAAGGTTGAGCCCGACAGGCCCTTAGGCCCTAATCTCAACTCTTGCTTTGTTTTCCAGGTGTCACTCCTCAGAGGCTTTGGTTCGAAGAACAGGATATGGGGCTTTCCTGAGGCACTGAACAGAACTTCTCTCGTCTCCACATGGGAAGCTTCCTTGTTGGAGCCGTGTCAAACACCTCAGGTTGGAGAATCCAGCAGAGTCCCTGAGCCACCTCCACATTCCAAGGTCTCCCAGGCCACCAAGCCACAGTAGGACTCATCTTCAGGAGAGTCCATTTCAACTCTCCCCTCTGGGTAGCTCACCCAGGAGCCCACAGATTGAGCCTGCCTTGTCCTGACTAAAGAGTGGGAATATGAGGTGGCGTTCCCAGGCATCCATGCTTAGACACCTGCTCTCGAGTCTTTCCGAATGGGGCCTCCTGGAACCATCCAATAGCACTCGACTTTCGTGCAGAAGGAAACCTTGAGGTTTGGAGTAGTTCACAAATCCCATCGTAGGCAAACCTTCCTGGCCTCATGAGGCCCCCACACCATTCAGGAAGAGGCCATGCTGGACAAAAACTCTAGCCTGAGGCACGTCTCAGAGTTGAAATGACCTCAGTGCAGGAGATCTCGATTCAGCCTCTCAGAGTGGTCCTGCCGTGCCATCGGTCCAAAACCTCAGGCTAGCTTGTGTTTTCAGACTTCATTCCTCACACTCCTGGCAAACAAGCCCTCCGGACTAGGAACTCCAGAACCACAACCCAGCCCAGGGTCTGCCCAAGGGAAGAAAAACGTTTCCCTGTGGGGCTCTCTCCAGAAAACCCAGATGAGGATCAACCTGCTCGGGCCTCGACGGTACCCGAACTGGATAGGCTGCTCTAGGCACTCATGCTCTGTCTGACACAGCCTGAAGCCAGACGTCCAGACAGACAAGGAGACAGCTGGCCGCACACCCAGCACTTCGGACACGCCATGGTCTTATGCCGTCACCTCTTCCTAACCTTGGTTTTCAGATATCTGAACCTAGACATTATATCAATTCTCCACACAGCAGGGTATCGCAAGCACAACACAGAACTCCTCCTTCCCCGTGGCTGTAAAGCTTGCTCTTGGCATGGAGTCACACCTTCAGGGTGGGAGAAACCTTCCTGGTCCCTGATGCCACGCCCAAACTTGAGTGCTGCTTGGGCACAAATTCACACTCTGACCCTCAGCATGAGCCCCATGTCAAAGAAAGGCCTGTCAGGGCCTGGGCCAAGAGCCCGCATATGGGGCTTGCCAAGCCCCTATGCACCCAATCCTCACCAGTGTTTGAGTTTTCCAGTAGCCCCGCCCGTACCTGGGGCTCTGCTCTGGAATCCCTTTCTTGGAGAGACACGTGAGCCAGACAACACTTTTCCACCCTTCCCACAAAATGACCCCAAACTCTTGGGAGCTGGGACAAATCCCCAGAGAGGGATACTCGTCCACAGTCCCTGAGGCCACCCCTCCAATCCACGGCTATCTCGGACACAACATCCAGAGACAAAAGCCTGAAGGAACGCCTCCCACTCGCCCTTGTTTCAGAGGCCGAGGAGCTCCCTCTCGGGCTGTACATCCGGCCTGCCATACCCTAGGCGCCACTCATAAGCTGAGTTTGTGTTTTCAGACTTCTGTGCCCTCAGCCTGGACCCACACAACCGCCAGGCTAGGGCCTCTGGAGCCACAGCGAAAGATTGTGCCTGCCCTCTCCAAGGAAATTGTGCCCAATCCATTGACCACAACCCTACAGGTTAGGGAAAAGCTCCAAGGCCCCTGAGGCCATCAATAGTGTAGGCCACCCTGGACTAAGAGGGGCTCTCTGACACCAGCGGAGCAACTATCTCCACTTAGACTCTCAGACAGTGTCCCCAGAGACAGAAGGTTGAAATGGACAGGCCCCCAGGCCCTAATCTGAACCTTAGCTTTGGTTTCCATGTGTCCGTCCTCAGAGGTCTGTTTTCGTAGACCAGCACACGGGGCTTTTCTGAGGCTCCAAACCAAACCTCTCTCGTCTCCACATGGGGAGCTTACTTACTGGGGATGTATCAAACCCTTCAGGTAGGAGAGTTCCGCAGGGCCACTGAACAACCAGTACATTCCAAGGTTTCCATGGACCCAAACGCACATTATGACGCATCCTCAGGAGAGGCCATTTCAACTCAGCCCCCTGGTTAGCGTGCCCCAGAGGCAGCAGATCAAACATATCTTGTGGCTAATGGCCAATGGGAATGCGAGGCATGCTGTACAGGGATCCATCCTTCGAACCGTGCTCTCCAGTCCTTCCGTATGGTATGTCCTGGAGCCATGCAACAGGACTCGAATGTCCCACAGAAGGAAACCTGGTGGTTTGGGGCAATCTCCAAACTCAGCGTGGGAAAACTTCCTTGGCCTCATGAGGCCCCCGCTTCATGAAGGTGCCAACATGGACACATACTCCAGCCTCAGCCAACGTCTGATCCTCAGCCTGACTTCAGATGCAGGAGATTTTGATTCAGCCTCTGCCTAGTGGGCCTGCTCTGCCCTTGGCTCCAATCCTCACTTTAGCTTGTGTTCCTAGACTTCCGTCCTCACACTCCTGGCCCGCAAACCCTCCCTACTGGGAATTCTGGGGCCACAATGAAGCACTCCGCCTGCCTCCCAGGAGAAAAACTTTGTCTATGGTGCTGCCCAGAAACCCCAAATGAGGATCAAACTGCTTGGCCCTCGGCAACACCCCAATTGCATAGGCTACCTTAAACACTGATGCTCTGTCGCAAATAGCCTGAGCCCAGACCTTCCAACAGACACCGACACAGCTGGCTGCACACCCAGCACATTGGACCCGCCACTGCCTTAGGCCACCATCCATTCCCAACCTGGGTTTTCAGTCATCAGAACCTAGACCTTATCTCCAATCCCTGCACAGGGGGGAACCTGATGCACAAGTCAGAACCCCTCCTTCCCCATGGCAAGAAACCTTGCTGCTGGCAGTGAGTCAAACCTTCAGTGTAGGAGAAAACGGCATGGCCCATGAGGCCACGCCCATGTGTGAGGGCCGCCTTTGGCACAAACACACATTGTGACCCTCAGCGTGAGTACCTTATTCAAGTAACGCCTCTCAGTGATTGGACCAAGAGCCCGCATATGTGGCTTGCCATGCCCATAGGCACGCAGGACTAACTAGATGGTGTGTATTCCAGTTGAGGGAACCCACTGCTGTGCTCTAGAGTCCCTCTCCTGGGGGGTCCCCTGTGGCAGAAAACAGTACTCTTCCCTTCCCACAGAATGAACCCAAACACTTGGGAGCTTGGACAATCCCCCGAGAGGAAGGCTCTTCCTCGGCCCCTGAAGCAACCCCTACCCTGAACGGCCACTGTGAACGCAACACCCAGAGACAAAAGCCTGATCGACTGCCTCTTACTTGCCCTCCTTTGATATCCAGAGGATCTCCCCTCTCGGACTGGAGATCAGGCCTGCCATTACCTTGGCCCCTACCTGAGCCAAGTTTGCTTTTTCAGACATCTGTCCCCACAGCCCTGGCAAACACAGCCTCTAGGCTGGGTCCTCTGGAGCCATACCACAGGACCATGCCTGCTCTCTCCTGGGAAACTCTGTCCATTCCTTTGGCCATACACCTCCAGAATATGAGAAACCTCAAGGCCCCCGAGGACATACCATTACCGGGAGCCTCCCTGCACACACAGGGGCCTTCGGACACAAGATGAGCTGCTACCTCCATGAAGACATGCACACAGATGTCAACAGAGATAGAAGGTTGAGCCCGACAGGCCCTTAGGCCCTAATCTCAACTCTTGCTTTGTTTTCCAGGTGTCACTCCTCAGAGGCTTTGGTTCGAAGAACAGGATATGGGGCTTTCCTGAGGCACTGAACAGAACTTCTCTCGTCTCCACATGGGAAGCTTCCTTGTTGGAGCCGTGTCAAACACCTCAGGTTGGAGAATCCTGCAGAGTCCCTGAGCCACCTCCACATTCCAAGGTCTCCCAGGCCACCAAGCCACAGTAGGACTCATCTTCAGGAGAGTCCATTTCAACTCTCCCCTCTGGGTAGCTCACCCAGGAGCCCACAGATTGAGCCTGCCTTGTCCTGACTAAAGAGTGGGAATATGAGGTGGCGTTCCCAGGCATCCATGCTTAGACACCTGCTCTCGAGTCTTTCCGAATGGGGCCTCCTGGAACCATCCAATAGCACTCGACTTTCGTGCAGAAGGAAACCTTGAGGTTTGGAGTAGTTCACAAATCCCATCGTAGGCAAACCTTCCTGGCCTCATGAGGCCCCCACACCATTCAGGAAGAGGCCATGCTGGACAAAAACTCTAGCCTGAGGCACGTCTCAGAGTTGAAATGACCTCAGTGCAGGAGATCTCGATTCAGCCTCTCAGAGTGGTCCTGCCGTGCCATCGGTCCAAAACCTCAGGCTAGCTTGTGTTTTCAGACTTCATTCCTCACACTCCTGGCAAACAAGCCCTCCGGACTAGGAACTCCAGAACCACAACCCAGCCCAGGGTCTGCCCAAGGGAAGAAAAACGTTTCCCTGTGGGGCTCTCTCCAGAAAACCCAGATGAGGATCAACCTGCTCGGGCCTCGACGGTACCCGAACTGGATAGGCTGCTCTAGGCACTCATGCTCTGTCTGACACAGCCTGAAGCCAGACGTCCAGACAGACAAGGAGACAGCTGGCCGCACACCCAGCACTTCGGACACGCCATGGTCTTATGCCGTCACCTCTTCCTAACCTTGGTTTTCAGATATCTGAACCTAGACATTATATCAATTCTCCACACAGCAGGGTATCGCAAGCACAACACAGAACTCCTCCTTCCCCGTGGCTGTAAAGCTTGCTCTTGGCATGGAGTCACACCTTCAGGGTGGGAGAAACCTTCCTGGTCCCTGATGCCACGCCCAAACTTGAGTGCTGCTTGGGCACAAATTCACACTCTGACCCTCAGCATGAGCCCCATGTCAAAGAAAGGCCTGTCAGGGCCTGGGCCAAGAGCCCGCATATGGGGCTTGCCAAGCCCCTATGCACCCAATCCTCACCAGTGTTTGAGTTTTCCAGTCGCCCCGCCCGTACCTGGGGCTCTGCTCTGGAATCCCTTTCTTGGAGAGACACGTGAGCCAGACAACACTTTTCCACCCTTCCCACAAAATGACCCCAAACTCTTGGGAGCTGGGACAAATCCCCAGAGAATGATACTCGTCCACAGTCCCTGAGGCCACCCCTCCAATCCACGGCTATCTCGGACACAACATCCAGAGACAAAAGCCTGAAGGAACGCATCCCACTCGCCCTTGTTTCAGAGGCCGAGGAGCTCCCTCTCGGGCTGTACATCCGGCCTGCCATACCCTAGGCGCCACTCATAAGCTGAGTTTGTGTTTTCAGACTTCTGTGCCCTCAGCCTGGACCCACACAACCGCCAGGCTAGGGCCTCTGGAGCCACAGCGAAAGATTGTGCCTGCCCTCTCCAAGGAAATTGTGCCCAATCCATTGACCACAACCCTACAGGTTAGGGAAAAGCTCCAAGGCCCCTGAGGCCATCAATAGTGTAGGCCACCCTGGACTAAGAGGGGCTCTCTGACACCAGCGGAGCAACTATCTCCACTTAGACTCTCAGACAGTGTCCCCAGAGACAGAAGGTTGAAATGGACAGGCCCCCAGGCCCTAATCTGAACCTTAGCTTTGGTTTCCATGTGTCCGTCCTCAGAGGTCTGTTTTCGTAGACCAGCACACGGGGCTTTTCTGAGGCTCCAAACCAAACCTCTCTCGTCTCCACATGGGGAGCTTACTTACTGGGGATGTATCAAACCCTTCAGGTAGGAGAGTTCCGCAGGGCCACTGAACAACCAGCACATTCCAAGGTTTCCATGGACCCAAACGCACATTATGACGCATCCTCAGGAGAGGCCATTTCAACTCAGCCCCCTGGTTAGCGTGCCCCAGAGGCAGCAGATCAAACATATCTTGTGGCTAATGGCCAATGGGAATGCGAGGCATGCTGTACAGGGATCCATCCTTCGAACCGTGCTCTCCAGTCCTTCCTTATGGTATGTCCTGGAGCCATGCAACAGGACTCGAATGTCCCACAGAAGGAAACCTGGTGGTTTGGGGCAACCTCCAAACTCAGCGTGGGAAAACTTCCTTGGCCTCATGAGGCCCCCGCTTCATGAAGGTGCCAACATGGACACATACTCCAGCCTCAGCCAACGTCTGATCCTCAGCCTGACTTCAGATGCAGGAGATTTTGATTCAGCCTCTACCTAGTGGGCCTGCTCTGCCCTTGGCTCCAATCCTCACTTTAGCTTGTGTTCCTAGACTTCCGTCCTCACACTCCTGGCCCGCAAACCCTCCCTACTGGGAATTCTGGGGCCACAATGAAGCACTCCGCCTGCCTCCCAGGAGAAAAACTTTGTCTATGGTGCTGCCCAGAAACCCCAAATGAGGATCAAACTGCTTGGCCCTCGGCAACACCCCAATTGCATAGGCTACCTTAAACACTGATGCTCTGTCGCAAATAGCCTGAGCTTAGACCTTCCAACAGACACCGACACAGCTGGCTGCACACCCAGCACATTGGACCCGCCACTGCCTTAGGCCACCATCCATTCCCAACCTGGGTTTTCAGTCATCAGAACCTAGACCTTATCTCCAATCCCTGCACAGGGGGGAACCTGATGCACAAGTCAGAACCCCTCCTTCCCCATGGCAAGAAACCTTGCTGCTGGCAGTGAGTCAAACCTTCAGTGTAGGAGAAAACGGCATGGCCCATGAGGCCACGCCCATGTGTGAGGGCCGCCTTTGGCACAAACACACATTGTGACCCTCAGCGTGAGTACCTTATTCAAGTAACGCCTCTCAGTGATTGGACCAAGAGCCCGCATATGTGGCTTGCCATGCCCATAGGCACGCAGGACTAACTAGATGGTGTGTATTCCAGTTGAGGGAACCCACTGCTGTGCTCTAGAGTCCCTCTCCTGGGGGGTCCCCTGTGGCAGAAAACAGTACTCTTCCCTTCCCACAGAATGAACCCAAACACTTGGGAGCTTGGACAATCCCCCGAGAGGAAGGCTCTTCCTCGGCCCCTGAAGCAACCCCTACCCTGAACGGCCACTGTGAATGCAACACCCAGAGACAAAAGCCTGAGCGACTGCCTCTTACTTGCCCTCCTTTGATATCCAGAGGATCTCCCCTCTCGGACTGGAGATCAGGCCTGCCATTACCTTGGCCCCTACCTGAGCCAAGTTTGCTTTTTCAGACATCTGTCCCCACAGCCCTGGCAAACACAGCCTCTAGGCTGGGTCCTCTGGAGCCATACCACAGGACCATGCCTGCTCTCTCCTGGGAAACTCTGTCCATTCCTTTGGCCATACACCTCCAGAATATGAGAAACCTCAAGGCCCCCGAGGACATACCATTACCGGGAGCCTCCCTGCACACACAGGGGCCTTCGGACACAAGATGAGCTGCTACCTCCATGAAGACATGCACACAGATGTCAACAGAGATAGAAGGTTGAGCCCGACAGGCCCTTAGGCCCTAATCTCAACTCTTGCTTTGTTTTCCAGGTGTCACTCCTCAGAGGCTTTGGTTCGAAGAACAGGATATGGGGCTTTCCTGAGGCACTGAACAGAACTTCTCTCGTCTCCACATGGGAAGCTTCCTTGTTGGAGCCGTGTCAAACACCTCAGGTTGGAGAATCCTGCAGAGTCCCTGAGCCACCTCCACATTCCAAGGTCTCCCAGGCCACCAAGCCACAGTAGGACTCATCTTCAGGAGAGTCCATTTCAACTCTCCCCTCTGGGTAGCTCACCCAGGAGCCCACAGATTGAGCCTGCCTTGTCCTGACTAAAGAGTGGGAATATGAGGTGGCGTTCCCAGGCATCCATGCTTAGACACCTGCTCTCGAGTCTTTCCATATGTGGCCTCCTGGAACCATCCAATAGCACTCGACTTTCGTGCAGACGGAAACCTTGAGGTTTGGAGTAGTTCACAAATCCCATCGTAGGCAAACCTTCCTGGCCTCATGAGGCCCCCACACCATTCAGCAAGAGGCCATGCTGGACAAAAACTCTAGCCTGAGGCACGTCTCATAGTTGAAATGACCTCAGTGCAGGAGATCTCGATTCAGCCTCTCAGAGTGGGCCTGCCGTGCCATCGGTCCCAAAACTCACGCTAACTTGTGTTTCCAGACTTCCTTCCTCACACTCCTGGCAAACAAGCCCTCCGGACTAGGAACTCCAGAACCACAACCCAGCCCAGGGTCTGCCCAAGGGAAGAAAAACGTTTCCCTGTGGGGCTCTCTCCAGAAAACCCAGATGAGGATCAACCTGCTCGGGCCTCGACGGTACCCGAACTGGATAGGCTGCTCTGGGCACTCATGCTCTGTCTGACACAGCCTGAAGCCAGACGTCCAGACAGACAAGGAGACAGCTGGCCGCACACCCAGCACTTCGGACACGCCATGGTCTTATGCCGTCACCTCTTCCTAACCTTGGTTTTCAGATATCTTAACCTAGACATTATATCAATTCTCCACACAGCTGGGTATCACAAGCACAACACAGAACTCCTCCTTCCCCGTGGCTGTAAAGCTTGCTCTTGGCATGGAGTCACACCTTCAGGGTGGGAGAAACCTTCCTGGTCCCTGATGCCACGCCCAAACTTGAGTGCTGCTTGGGCACAAATTCACACTCTGACCCTCAGCATGAGCCCCATGTCAAAGGAAGGCCTGTCAGGGCCTGGGCCAAGAGCCCGCATATGGGGCTTGCCAAGCCCCTATGCACCCAATCCTCACCAGTGTTTGAGTTTACCAGTCGCCCCGCCCGTACCTGGGGCTCTGCTCTGGAATCCCTTTCTTCGAGAGACACATGAGCCAGACAACACGACTCCACCCTTCCCACAAAATGACCCCAAACTCTTGGGAGCTGGGACAAATCCCCAGAGAGGGATACTCGTCCACATTCCCTGAGGCCACCCCTCCAATCCACGGCTATCTCGGACACAATATCCAGAGACAAAAGCCTGAAGGAACGCCTCCCACTCGCCCTTGTTTCAGAGGCCCAGGAGCTCCCTCTCGGGCTGTACATCCGGCCTGCCATACCCTAGGCACCACTCATAAGCTGAGTTTGTGTTTTCAGACTTCTGTGCCCTCAGCCTGGACCCACACAACCGCCAGGCTAGGGCCTCTGGAGCCACAGCGAAAGACTGTGCCTGCCCTCTCCAAGGAAATTGTGCCCAATCCATTGACCACAACCCTACAGGTTAGGGAAAAGCTCCAAGGCCCCTGAGGCCATCAATAGTGTAGGCCACCCTGGACTAAGAGGGGCTCTCTGACACCAGCGGAGCAACTATCTCCACTTAGACTCTCAGACAGTGTCCCCAGAGACAGAAGGTTGAAATGGACAGGCCCCCAGGCCCTAATCTGAACCTTAGCTTTGGTTTCCATGTGTCCGTCCTCAGAGGTCTGTTTTCGTAGACCAGCACACGGGGCTTTTCTGAGGCTCCAAACCAAACCTCTCTCGTCTCCACATGGGGAGCTTACTTACTGGGGATGTATCAAACCCTTCAGGTAGGAGAGTTCCGCAGGGCCACTGAACAACCAGCACATTCCAAGGTTTCCATGGACCCAAACGCACATTATGACGCATCCTCAGGAGAGGCCATTTCAACTCAGCCCCCTGGTTAGCGTGCCCCAGAGGCAGCAGATCAAACATATCTTGTGGCTAATGGCCAATGGGAATGCGAGGCATGCTGTACAGGGATCCATCCTTCGAACCGTGCTCTCCAGTCCTTCCTTATGGTATGTCCTGGAGCCATGCAACAGGACTCGAATGTCCCACAGAAGGAAACCTGGTGGTTTGGGGCAACCTCCAAACTCAGCGTGGGAAAACTTCCTTGGCCTCATGAGGCCCCCGCTTCATGAAGGTGCCAACATGGACACATACTCCAGCCTCAGCCAACGTCTGATCCTCAGCCTGACTTCAGATGCAGGAGATTTTGATTCAGCCTCTGCCTAGTGGGCCTGCTCTGCCCTTGGCTCCAATCCTCACTTTAGCTTGTGTTCCTAGACTTCCGTCCTCACACTCCTGGCCCGCAAACCCTCCCTACTGGGAATTCTGGGGCCACAATGAAGCACTCCGCCTGCCTCCCAGGAGAAAAACTTTGTCTATGGTGCTGCCCAGAAACCCCAAATGAGGATCAAACTGCTTGGCCCTCGGCAACACCCCAATTGCATAGGCTACCTTAAACACTGATGCTCTGTCGCAAATAGCCTGAGCCCAGACCTTCCAACAGACACCGACACAGCTGGCTGCACACCCAGCACATTGGACCCGCCACTGCCTTAGGCCACCATCCATTCCCAACCTGGGTTTTCAGTCATCAGAACCTAGACCTTATCTCCAATCCCTGCACAGGGGGGAACCTGATGCACAAGTCAGAACCCCTCCTTCCCCATGGCAAGAAACCTTGCTGCTGGCAGTGAGTCAAACCTTCAGTGTAGGAGAAAACGGCATGGCCCATGAGGCCACGCCCATGTGTGAGGGCCGCCTTGGGCACAAACACACATTGTGACCCTCAGCGTGAGTACCTTATTCAAGTAACGCCTCTCAGTGATTGGACCAAGAGCCCGCATATGTGGCTTGCCATGCCCATAGGCACGCAGGACTAACTAGATGGTGTGTATTCCAGTTGAGGGAACCCACTGCTGTGCTCTAGAGTCCCTCTCCTGGGGGGTCCCCTGTGGCAGAAAACAGTACTCTTCCCTTCCCACAGAATGAACCCAAACACTTGGGAGCTTGGACAATCCCCCGAGAGGAAGGCTCTTCCTCGGCCCCTGAAGCAACCCCTACCCTGAACGGCCACTGTGAACGCAACACCCAGAGACAAAAGCCTGAGCGACTGCCTCCCACTTGCCCTCCTTTGATATCCAGAGGATCTCCCCTCTCGGACTGGAGATCAGGCCTGCCATTACCTTGGCCCCTACCTGAGCCAAGTTTGCTTTTTCAGACATCTGTCCCCACAGCCCTGGCAAACACAGCCTCTAGGCTGGGTCCTCTGGAGCCATACCACAGGACCATGCCTGCTCTCTCCTGGGAAACTCTGTCCATTCCTTTGGCCACACACCTCCAGAATATGAGAAACCTCAAGGCCCCCGAGGACATACCATTACCGGGAGCCTCCCTGCACACACAGGGGCCTTCAGACACAAGCTGAGCTGCTAGCTACATGAAGGCATGCACACAGATGTCAACAGAGATAGAAGGTTGAGCCGGACAGGCACTCAGGCCCTAATCTCAACTCTTGCTTTGTTTTCCAGGTGTCACTCCTCAGAGG
The DNA here is from genome assembly GCF_964662115.1 of Mustela nivalis. Classification (NCBI taxonomy): domain Eukaryota; kingdom Metazoa; phylum Chordata; class Mammalia; order Carnivora; family Mustelidae; genus Mustela; species Mustela nivalis. The sequence continues at coordinate 151,923 of NW_028135437.1, read as the reverse complement.
CTTTTGTTCGAAGAACAGGATATGGGGCTTTCCTGAGGCACTGAACAGAACTTCTCTCGTCTCCACATGGGAAGCTTCCTTGTTGGAGCCGTGTCAAACACCTCAGGTTGGAGAATCCTGCAGAGTCCCTGAGCCACCTCCACATTCCAAGGTCTCCCAGGCCACCAAGCCACAGTAGGACTCATCTTCAGGAGAGTCCATTTCAACTCTCCCCTCTGGGTAGCTCACCCAGGAGCCCGCAGATTGAGCCTGCCTTGTCCTGACTAAAGAGTGGGAATATGAGGTGGCGTTCCCAGGCATCCACGCTTAGACACCTGCTCTCGAGGCTTTCCGTATGGGGCCTCCTGGAACCATCCAATAGCGCTCGACTTTCGTGCAGAAGGAAACCTTGAGGTTTGGAGTAGTTCACAAATCCCATCGTAGGCAAACCTTCCTGGCCTCATGAGGCCCCCACACCATTCAGCAAGAGGCCATGCTGGACAAAAACTCTAGCCTGAGGCACGTCTCATAGTTGAAATGACCTCAGTGCAGGAGATCTCGATTCAGCCTCTCAGAGTGGGCCTGCCGTGCCATCGGTCCCAAAACTCACGCTAACTTGTGTTTCCAGACTTCCTTCCTCACACTCCTGGCAAACAAGCCCTCCGGACTAGGAACTCCAGAACCACAACCCAGCCCAGGGTCTGCCCAAGGGAAGAAAAACGTTTCCCTGTGGGGCTCTCTCCAGAAAACCCAGATGAGGATCAACCTGCTCGGGCCTCGACGGTACCCGAACTGGATAGGCTGCTCTGGGCACTCATGCTCTGTCTGACACAGCCTGAAGCCAGACGTCCAGACAGACAAGGAGACAGCTGGCCGCACACCCAGCACTTCGGACACGCCATGGTCTTATGCCGTCACCTCTTCCTAACCTTGGTTTTCAGATATCTGAACCTAGACATTATATCAATTCTCCACACAGCTGGGTATCACAAGCACAACACAGAATTCCTCCTTCCCCGTGGCTGTAAAGCTTGCTCTTGGCATGGAGTCACACCTTCAGGGTGGGAGAAACCTTCCTGGTCCCTGATGCCACGACCAAACTTGAGTGCTGCTTGGGCACAAATTCACACTCTGACCCTCAGCATGAGCCCCATGTCAAAGGAAGGCCTGTCAGGGCCTGGGCCAAGAGCCCGCATATGGGGCTTGCCAAGCCCCTATGCACCCAATCCTCACCAGTGTTTGAGTTTACCAGTCGCCCCGCCCGTACCTGGGGCTCTGCTCTGGAATCCCTTTCTTCGAGAGACACATGAGCCAGACAACACGACTCCACCCTTCCCACAAAATGACCCCAAACTCTTGGGAGCTGGGACAAATCCCCAGAGAGGGATACTCGTCCACATTCCCTGAGGCCACCCCTCCAATCCACGGCTATCTCGGACACAATATCCAGAGACAAAAGCCTGAAGGAACGCCTCCCACTCGCCCTTGTTTCAGAGGCCGAGGAGCTCCCTCTCGGGCTGTACATCCGGCCTGCCATACCCTAGGCACCACTCATAAGCTGAGTTTGTGTTTTCAGACTTCTGTGCCCTCAGCCTGGACCCACACAACCGCCAGGCTAGGGCCTCTGGAGCCACAGCGAAAGACTGTGCCTGCCCTCTCCAAGGAAATTGTGCCCAATCCATTGACCACAACCCTACAGGTTAGGGAAAAGCTCCAAGGCCCCTGAGGCCATCAATAGTGTAGGCCACCCTGGACTAAGAGGGGCTCTCTGACACCAGCGGAGCAACTATCTCCACTTAGACTCTCAGACAGTGTCCCCAGAGACAGAAGGTTGAAATGGACAGGCCCCCAGGCCCTAATCTGAACCTTAGCTTTGGTTTCCATGTGTCCGTCCTCAGAGGTCTGTTTTCGTAGACCAGCACACGGGGCTTTTCTGAGGCTCCAAACCAAACCTCTCTCGTCTCCACATGGGGAGCTTACTTACTGGGGATGTATCAAACCCTTCAGGTAGGAGAGTTCCGCAGGGCCACTGAACAACCAGCACATTCCAAGGTTTCCATGGACCCAAACGCACATTATGACGCATCCTCAGGAGAGGCCATTTCAACTCAGCCCCCTGGTTAGCGTGCCCCAGAGGCAGCAGATCAAACATATCTTGTGGCTAATGGCCAATGGGAATGCGAGGCATGCTGTACAGGGATCCATCCTTCGAACCGTGCTCTCCAGTCCTTCCTTATGGTATGTCCTGGAGCCATGCAACAGGACTCGAATGTCCCACAGAAGGAAACCTGGTGGTTTGGGGCAACCTCCAAACTCAGCGTGGGAAAACTTCCTTGGCCTCATGAGGCCCCCGCTTCATGAAGGTGCCAACATGGACACATACTCCAGCCTCAGCCAACGTCTGATCCTCAGCCTGACTTCAGATGCAGGAGATTTTGATTCAGCCTCTGCCTAGTGGGCCTGCTCTGCCCTTGGCTCCAATCCTCACTTTAGCTTGTGTTCCTAGACTTCCGTCCTCACACTCCTGGCCCGCAAACCCTCCCTACTGGGAATTCTGGGGCCACAATGAAGCACTCCGCCTGCCTCCCAGGAGAAAAACTTTGTCTATGGTGCTGCCCAGAAACCCCAAATGAGGATCAAACTGCTTGGCCCTCGGCAACACCCCAATTGCATAGGCTACCTTAAACACTGATGCTCTGTCGCAAATAGCCTGAGCCCAGACCTTCCAACAGACACCGACACAGCTGGCTGCACACCCAGCACATTGGACCCGCCACTGCCTTAGGCCACCATCCATTCCCAACCTGGGTTTTCAGTCATCAGAACCTAGACCTTATCTCCAATCCCTGCACAGGGGGGAACCTGATGCACAAGTCAGAACCCCTCCTTCCCCATGGCAAGAAACCTTGCTGCTGGCAGTGAGTCAAACCTTCAGTGTAGGAGAAAACGGCATGGCCCATGAGGCCACGCCCATGTGTGAGGGCCGCCTTGGGCACAAACACACATTGTGACCCTCAGCGTGAGTACCTTATTCAAGTAACGCCTCTCAGTGATTGGACCAAGAGCCCGCATATGTGGCTTGCCATGCCCATAGGCACGCAGGACTAACTAGATGGTGTGTATTCCAGTTGAGGGAACCCACTGCTGTGCTCTAGAGTCCCTCTCCTGGGGGGTCCCCTGTGGCAGAAAACAGTACTCTTCCCTTCCCACAGAATGAACCCAAACACTTGGGAGCTTGGACAATCCCCCGAGAGGAAGGCTCTTCCTCGGCCCCTGAAGCAACCCCTACCCTGAACGGCCACTGTGAATGCAACACCCAGAGACAAAAGCCTGAGCGACTGCCTCCCACTTGCCCTCCTTTGATATCCAGAGGATCTCCCCTCTCGGACTGGAGATCAGGCCTGCCATTACCTTGGCCCCTACCTGAGCCAAGTTTGCTTTTTCAGACATCTGTCCCCACAGCCCTGGCAAACACAGCCTCTAGGCTGGGTCCTCTGGAGCCATACCACAAGACCGTGCCTGCTCTCTCCTGGGAAACTCTGTCCATTCCTTTGGCCACACACCTCAAGAATATGAGAAACCTCAAGGCCCCCGAGGACATACCATTACCGGGAGCCTCCCTGCACACACAGGGGCCTTCGGACACAAGCGGAGCTGCTACCTCCATGAAGGCATGCACACAGATGTCAACAGAGATAGAAGGTTGAGCCGGACAGGCCCTTAGGCCCTAATCTCAACTCTTGCTTTGTTTTCCAGTTGTCACTCCTCAGAGGCTTTGGTTCGAAGAACAGGATATGGGGCTTTCCTGAGGCACTGAACAGAACTTCTCTCGTCTCCACATGGGAAGCTTCCTTGTTGGAGCCGTGTCAAACACCTCAGGTTGGAGAATCCTGCAGAGTCCCTGAGCCACCTCCACATTCCAAGGTCTCCCAGGCCACCAAGCCACAGTAGGACTCATCTTCAGGAGAGTCCATTTCAACTCTCCCCTCTGGGTAGCTCACCCAGGAGCCCGCAGATTGAGCCTGCCTTGTCCTGACTAAAGAGTGGGAATATGAGGTGGCGTTCCCAGGCATCCATGCTTAGACACCTGCTCTCGAGTCTTTCCGTATGGGGCCTCCTGGAACCATCCAATAGCACTCGACTTTCGTGCAGAAGGAAACCTTGAGGTTTGGAGTAGTTCACAAATCCCATCGTAGGCAAACCTTCCTGGCCTCATGAGGCCCCCACACCATTCAGCAAGAGGCCATGCTGGACAAAAACTCTAGCCTGAGGCACGTCTCATAGTTGAAATGACCTCAGTGCAGGAGATCTCGATTCAGCCTCTCAGAGTGGGCCTGCCGTGCCATCGGTCCCAAACCTCACGCTAGCTTGTGTTTTCAGACTTCCTTCCTCACACTCCTGGCAAACAAGCCCTCCGGACTAGGAACTCCAGAACCACAACCCAGCCCAGGGTCTGCCCAAGGGAAGAAAGACGTTTCCCTGTGGGGCTCTCTCCAGAAAACCCAGATAAGGATCAACTTGCTCGGGCCTCGACCGGTACCCGAACTGGATAGGCTGCTCTGGGCACTCATGCTCTGTCTGACACAGCCTGAAGCCAGACGTCCAGACAGACAAGGAGACAGCTGGCCGCACACCCAGCACTTCGGACACGCCATGGTCTTATGCCGTCACCTCTTCCTAACCTTGGTTTTCAGATATCTGAATCTAGACATTATATCAATTCTCCACACAGCTGGGTATCGCAAGCACAACACAGAACTCCTCCTTCCCCGTGGCTGTAAAGCTTGCTCTTGGCATGGAGTCACACCTTCAGGGAGGGAGAAACCTTCCTGGTCCCTGATGCCACGCCCAAACTTGAGTGCTGCTTGGGCACAAATTCACACTGTGACCCTCAGCATGAGCCCCATGTCAAAGAAAGGCCTGTCAGGGCCTGGGCCAAGAGCCCGCATATGGGGCTTGCCAAGCCCCTATGCACCCAATCCTCACCAGTGTTTGAGTTTTCCAGTCGCCCCGCCCATACCTGGGGCTCTGTTCTGGAATCCCTTTCTTGGAGAGACACGTGAGCCAGACAACACTTTTCCACCCTTCCCACAAAATGACCCCAAACTCTTGGGAGCTGGGACAAATCCCCAGAGAGGGATACTCGTCCACAGTCCCTGAGGCCACCCCTCCAATCCACGGCTATCTCGGACACAACATCCAGAGACAAAAGCCTGAAGGAACGCCTCCCACTCGCCCTTGTTTCAGAGGCCGAGGAGCTCCCTCTCGGGCTGTACATCCGGCCTGCCATACCCTAGGCGCCACTCATAAGCTGAGTTTGTGTTTTCAGACTTCTGTGCCCTCAGCCTGGACCCACACAACCGCCAGGCTAGGGCCTCTGGAGCCACAGCGAAAGATTGTGCCTGCCCTCTCCAAGGAAATTGTGCCCAATCCATTGACCACAACCCTACAGGTTAGGGAAAAGCTCCAAGGCCCCTGAGGCCATCAATAGTGTAGGCCACCCTGGACTAAGAGGGGCTCTCTGACACCAGCGGAGCAACTATCTCCACTTAGACTCTCAGACAGTGTCCCCAGAGACAGAAGGTTGAAATGGACAGGCCCCCAGGCCCTAATCTGAACCTTAGCTTTGGTTTCCATGTGTCCGTCCTCAGAGGTCTGTTTTCGTAGACCAGCACACGGGGCTTTTCTGAGGCTCCAAACCAAACCTCTCTCGTCTCCACATGGGGAGCTTACTTACTGGGGATGTATCAAACCCTTCAGGTAGGAGAGTTCCGCAGGGCCACTGAACAACCAGCACATTCCAAGGTTTCCATGGACCCAAACGCACATTATGACGCATCCTCAGGAGAGGCCATTTCAACTCAGCCCCCTGGTTAGCGTGCCCCAGAGGCAGCAGATCAAACATATCTTGTGGCTAATGGCCAATGGGAATGCGAGGCATGCTGTACAGGGATCCATCCTTCGAACCGTGCTCTCCAGTCCTTCCTTATGGTATGTCCTGGAGCCATGCAACAGGACTCGAATGTCCCACAGAAGGAAACCTGGTGGTTTGGGGCAACCTCCAAACTCAGCGTGGGAAAACTTCCTTGGCCTCATGAGGCCCCCGCTTCATGAAGGTGCCAACATGGACACATACTCCAGCCTCAGCCAACGTCTGATCCTCAGCCTGACTTCAGATGCAGGAGATTTTGATTCAGCCTCTGCCTAGTGGGCCTGCTCTGCCCTTGGCTCCAATCCTCACTTTAGCTTGTGTTCCTAGACTTCCGTCCTCACACTCCTGGCCCGCAAACCCTCCCTACTGGGAATTCTGGGGCCACAATGAAGCACTCCGCCTGCCTCCCAGGAGAAAAACTTTGTCTATGGTGCTGCCCAGAAACCCCAAATGAGGATCAAACTGCTTGGCCCTCGGCAACACCCCAATTGCATAGGCTACCTTAAACACTGATGCTCTGTCGCAAATAGCCTGAGCCCAGACCTTCCAACAGACACCGACACAGCTGGCTGCACACCCAGCACATTGGACCCGCCACTGCCTTAGGCCACCATCCATTCCCAACCTGGGTTTTCAGTCATCAGAACCTAGACCTTATCTCCAATCCCTGCACAGGGGGGAACCTGATGCACAAGTCAGAACCCCTCCTTCCCCATGGCAAGAAACCTTGCTGCTGGCAGTGAGTCAAACCTTCAGTGTAGGAGAAAACGGCATGGCCCATGAGGCCACGCCCAAGTGTGAGGGCCGCCTTGGGCACAAACACACATTGTGACCCTCAGCGTGAGTACCTTATTCAAGTAACGCCTCTCAGTGATTGGACCAAGAGCCCGCATATGTGGCTTGCCATGCCCATAGGCACGCAGGACTAACTAGATGGTGTGTATTCCAGTTGAGGGAACCCACTGCTGTGCTCTAGAGTCCCTCTCCTGGGGGGTCCCCTGTGGCAGAAAACAGTACTCTTCCCTTCCCACAGAATGAACACAAACACTTGGGAGCTTGGACAATCCCCCGAGAGGAAGGCTCTTCCTCGGCCCCTGAAGCAACCCCTACCCTGAACGGCCACTGTGAACGCAACACCCAGAGACAAAAGCCTGAGCGACTGCCTCCCACTTGCCCTCCTTTGATATCCAGAGGATCTCCCCTCTCGGACTGGAGATCAGGCCTGCCATTACCTTGGCCCCTACCTGAGCCAAGTTTGCTTTTTCAGACATCTGTCCCCACAGCCCTGGCAAACACAGCCTCTAGGTTGGGTCCTCTGGAGCCATACCACAGGACCATGCCTGCTCTCTCCTGGGAAACTCTGTCCATTCCTTTGGCCACACACCTCCAGAATATGAGAAACCTCAAGGCCCCCGAGGACATACCATTACCGGGAGCCTCCCTGCACACACAGGGGCCTTCAGACACAAGCGGAGCTGCTACCTCCATGAAGGCATGCACACAGATGTCAACAGAGATAGAAGGTTGAGCCGGACAGGCCCTTAGGCCCTAATCTCAACTCTTGCTTTGTTTTCCAGGTGTCACTGCTCAGAGGCTTTGGTTCGAAGAACAGGATATGGGGCTTTCCTGAGGCACTGAACAGAACTTCTCTCGTCTCCACTTGGGAAGCTTCCTTGTTGGAGCCGTGTCAAACACCTCAGGTTGGAGAATCCAGCAGAGTCCCTGAGCCACCTCCACATTCCAAGGTCTCCCAGGCCACCAAGCCACATTAGGACTCATCTTCAGGAGAGTCCATTTCAACTCTCCCCTCTGGGTAGCTCACCCAGGAGCCCGCAGATTGAGCCTGCCTTGTCTGACTAAAGAGTGGGAATATGAGGTGGCGTTCCCAGGCATCCATGCTTAGACACCTGCTCTCGAGTCTTTCCGTATGGGGCCTCCTGGAACCATCCAATAGCACTCGACTTTCGTGCAGAAGGAAACCTTGAGGTTTGGAGGAGTTCACAAATCCCATCGTAGGCAAACCTTCCTGGCCTCATGAGGCCCCCACACCATTCAGGAAGAGGCCATGCTGGACAAAAACTCTAGCCTGAGGCACGTCTCAGAGTTGAAATGACCTCAGTGCAGGAGATCTCGATTCAGCCTCTCAGAGTGGGCCTGCCGTGCCATCGGTCCCAAACCTCACGCTAGCTTGTGTTTTCAAACTTCCTTCCTCACACTCCTGGCAAACAAGCCCTCCGGACTAGGAACTCCAGAACCACAACCCAGCCCAGGGTCTGCCCAAGGGAAGAAAAACGTTTCCCTGTGGGGCTCTCTCCAGAAAACCCAGATGAGGATCAACCTGCTCGGGCCTCGACGGTACCCGAACTGGATAGGCTGCTCTGGGCACTCATGCTCTGTCTGACACAGCCTGAAGCCAGACGTCCAGACAGACAAGGAGACAGCTGGCCGCACACCCAGCACTTCGGACACGCCATGGTCTTATGCCGTCACCTCTTCCTAACCTTGGTTTTCAGATATCTGAACCTAGACATTATATCAATTCTCCACACAGCTGGGTATCGCAAGCACAACACAGAACTCCTCCTTCCCCATGGCTGTAAAGCTTGCTCTTGGCATGGAGTCACACCTTCAGGGTGGGAGAAACCTTCCTGGTCCCTGATGCCACGCCCAAACTTGAGTGCTGCTTGGGCACAAATTCACACTCTGACCCTCAGCATGAGCCCCATGTCAAAGAAAGGCCTGTCAGGGCCTGGGCCAAGAGCCCGCATATGGGGCTTGCCAAGCCCCTATGCACCCAATCCTCACCAGTGTTTGAGTTTTCCAGTCGCCCCGCCCGTACCTGGGGCTCTGCTCTGGAATCCCTTTCTTGGAGAGACACGTGAGCCAGACAACACTTTTCCACCCTTCCCACAAAATGACCCCAAACTCTTGGGAGCTGGGACAAATCCCCAGAGAGGGATACTCGTCCACAGTCCCTGAGGCCACCCCTCCAATCCACGGCTATCTCGGACACAACATCCAGAGACAAAAGCCTGAAGGAACGCCTCCCACTCGCCCTTGTTTCAGAGGCCCAGGAGCTCCCTCTCGGGCTGTACATCCGGCCTGCCATACCCTAGGCGCCACTCATAAGCTGAGTTTGTGTTTTCAGACTTCTGTGCCCTCAGCCTGGACCCACACAACCGCCAGGCTAGGGCCTCTGGAGCCACTGCGAAAGATTGTGCCTGCCCTCTCCAAGGAAATTGTGCCCAATCCATTGACCACAACCCTACAGGTTAGGGAAAAGCTCCAAGGCCCCTGAGGCCATCAATAGTGTAGGCCACCCTGGACTAAGAGGGGCTCTCTGACACCAGCGGAGCAACTATCTCCACTTAGACTCTCAGACAGTGTCCCCAGAGACAGAAGGTTGAAATGGACAGGCCCCCAGGCCCTAATATGAACCTTAGCTTTGGTTTCCATGTGTCCGTCCTCAGAGGTCTGTTTTCGTAGACCAGCGCACAGGGCTTTTCTGAGGCTCCAAACCAAACCTCTCTCGTCTCCACATGGGGAGCTTACTTACTGGGGATGTATCAAACCCTTCAGGTAGGAGAGTTCTGCAGGGCCACTGAACAACCAGCACATTCCAAGGTTTCCATGGACCCAAACGCACATTATGACGCATCCTCAGGAGAGGCCATTTCAACTCAGCCCCCTGGTTAGCGTGCCCCAGAGGCAGCAGATCAAACATATCTTGTGGCTAATGGCCAATGGGAATGCGAGGCATGCTGTACAGGGATCCATCCTTCGAACCGTGCTCTCCAGTCCTTCCGTATGGTATGTCCTGGAGCCATGCAACAGGACTCGAATGTCCCACAGAAGGAAACCTGGTGGTTTGGGGCAACCTCCAAACTCAGCGTGGGAAAACTTCCTTGGCCTCATGAGGCCCCCGCTTCATGAAGGTGCCAACATGGACACATACGCCAGCCTCAGCCAACGTCTGATCCTCAGCCTGACTTCAGATGCAGGAGATTTTGATTCAGCCTCTGCCTAGTGGGCCTGCTCTGCCCTTGGCTCCAATCCTCACTTTAGCTTGTGTTCCTAGACTTCCGTCCTCACACTCCTGGCCCGCAAACCCTCCCTACTGGGAATTCTGGGGCCACAATGAAGCACTCCGCCTGCCTCCCAGGAGAAAATCCTTGTCTATGGTGCTGCCCAGAAACCCCAAATGAGGATCAAACTGCTTGGCCCTCGGCAACACCCCAATTGCATAGGCTACCTTAAACACTGATGCTCTGTCGCAAATAGCCTGAGCCCAGACCTTCCAACAGACACCGACACAGCTGGCTGCACACCCAGCACATTGGACCCGCCACTGCCTTAGGCCACCATCCATTCCCAACCTGGGTTTTCAGTCATCAGAACCTAGACATTATCTCCAATCCCTGCACAGGGGGGAACCTGATGCACAAGTCAGAACCCCTCCTTCCCCATGGCAAGAAACCTTGCTGCTGGCAGTGAGTCAAACCTTCAGTGTAGGAGAAAACGGCATGGCCCATGAGGCCACGCCCATGTGTGAGGGCCGCCTTGGGCACAAACACACATTGTTTCCCTCAGCGTGAGTACCTTATTCAAGTAACGCCTGTCAGTGATTGGACCAAGAGCCCGCATATGTGGCTTGCCATGCCCATAGGCACGCAGGACTAACTAGATGGTGTGTATTCCAGTTGAGGGAACCCACTGCTGTGCTCTAGAGTCCCTCTCCTTGGGGGTCCCCTGTGGCAGAAAACAGTACTCTTCCCTTCCCACAGAATGAACACAAACACTTGGGAGCTTGGACAATCCCCCGAGAGGAAGGCTCTTCCTCGGCCCCTGAAGCAACCCCTACCCTGAATGGCCACTGTGAATGCAACACCCAGAGACAAAAGCCTGAGCGACTGCCTCCCACTTGCCCTCCTTTGATATCCAGAGGATCTCCCCTCTCGGACTGGAGATCAGGCCTGCCATTACCTTGGCCCCTACCTGAGCCAAGTTTGCTTTTTCAGACATCTGTCCCCACAGCCCTGGCAAACACAGCCTCTAGGCTGGGTCCTCTGGAGCCATACCACAGGACCGTGCCTGCTCTCTCCTGGGAAACTCTGTCCATTCCTTTGGCCACACACCTCAAGAATATGAGAAACCTCAAGGCCCCCGAGGACATACCATTACCGGGAGCCTCCCTGCACACACAGGGGCCTTCGGACACAAGCTGAGCTGCTACCTCCATGAAGGCATGCACACAGATGTCAACAGAGATAGAAGGTTGAGCCGGACAGGCCCTTAGGCCCTAATCTCAACTCTTGATTTGTTTTCCAGGTGTCACTGCTCAGAGGCTTTGGTTCGAAGAACAGGATATGGGGCTTTCCTGAGGCACTGAACAGAACTTCTCTCGTCTCCACATGGGAAGCTTCCTTGTTGGAGCCGTGTCAAACACCTCAGGTTGGAGAATCCTGCAGAGTCCCTGAGCCACCTCCACATTCCAAGGTCTCCCAGGCCACTAAGCCACAGTAGGACTCATCTTCAGGAGAGTCCATTTCAACTCTCCCCTCTGGGTAGCTCACCCAGGAGCCCGCAGATTGAGCCTGCCTTGTCCTGACTAAAGAGTGGGAATATGAGGTGGCGTTCCCAGGCATCCATGCTTAGACACCTGCTCTCGAGTCTTTCCGTATGGGGCCTCCTGGAACCATCCAATAGCACTCGACTTTCGTGCAGAAGGAAACCTTGAGGTTTGGAGTAGTTCACAAATCCCATCGTAGGCAAACCTTCCTGGCCTCATGAGGCCCCCACACCATTCAGCAAGAGGCCATGCTGGACAAAAACTCTAGCCTGAGGCACGTCTCAGAGTTGAAATGACCTCAGTGCAGGAGATCTCGATTCAGCCTCTCAGAGTGGGCCTGCCGTGCCATCGGTCCCAAACCTCACGCTAGCTTGTGTTTTCAGACTTCCTTCCTCACACTCCTGGCAAACAAGCCCTCCGGACTAGGAACTCCAGAACCACAACCCAGCCCAGGGTCTGCCCAAGGGAAGAAAGACGTTTCCCTGTGGGGCTCTCTCCAGAAAACCCAGATGAGGATCAACCTGCTCGGGCCTCGACCGGTACCCGAACTGGATAGGCTGCTCTGGGCACTCATGCTCTGTCTGACACAGCCTGAAGCCAGACGTCCAGACAGACAAGGAGACAGCTGGCCGCACACCCAGCACTTCGGACACGCCATGGTCTTATGCCGTCACCTCTTCCTAACCTTGGTTTTCAGATATCTGAACCTAGACATTATATCAATTCTCCACACAGCTGGGTATCGCAAGCACAACACAGAACTCCTCCTTCCCCGTGGCTGTAAAGCTTGCTCTTGGCATGGAGTCACACCTTCAGGGTGGGAGAAACCTTCCTGGTCCCTGATGCCACGCCCAAACTTGAGTGCTGTTTGGGCACAAATTCACACTCTGACCCTCAGCATGAGCCCCATGTGAAAGGAAGGCCTGTCAGGGCCTGGGCCAAGAGCCCGCATATGGGGCTTGCCAAGCCCCTATGCACCCAATCCTCACCAGTGTTTGAGTTTTCCAGTCGCCCCGCCCGTACCTGGGGCTCTGCTCTGGAATCCCTTTCTTGGAGAGACACGTGAGCCAGACAACACTTTTCCACCCTTCCCACAAAATGACCCCAAACTCTTGGGAGCTGGGACAAATCCCCAGAGAGGGATACTCGTCCACAGTCCCTGAGGCCACCCCTCCAATCCACGGCTATCTCGGACACAACATCCAGAGACAAAAGCCTTAAGGAACGTCTCCCACTCGCCCTTGTTTCAGAGGCCCAGGAGCTCCCTCTCGGGCTGTACATCCGGCCTGCCATACCCTAGGCGCCACTCATAAGCTGAGTTTGTGTTTTCAGACTTCTGTGCCCTCAGCCTGGACCCACACAACCGCCAGGCTAGGGCCTCTGTAGCCACAGCGAAAGATTGTGCCTGCCCTCTCCAAGGAAATTGTGCCCAATCCATTGACCACAACCCTACAGGTTAGGGAAAAGCTCCAAGGCCCCTGAGGCCATCAATAGTGTAGGCCACCCTGGACTAAGAGGGGCTCTCTGACACCAGCGGAGCAACTATCTCCACTTAGACTCTCAGACAGTGTCCCCAGAGACAGAAGGTTGAAATGGACAGGCCCCCAGGCCCTAATCTGAACCTTAGCTTTGGTTTCCATGTGTCCGTCCTCAGAGGTCTGTTTTCGTAGACCAGCACACGGGGCTTTTCTGAGGCTCCAAACCAAACCTCTCTCGTCTCCACATGGGGAGCTTACTGACTGGGGATGTAACAAACCCTTCAGGTAGGAGAGTTCCGCAGGGCCACTGAACAACCAGCACATTCCAAGGTTTCCATGGACCCAAACGCACATTATGACGCATCCTCAGGAGAGGCCATTTCAACTCAGCCCCCTGGTTAGCGTGCCCCAGAGGCAGCAGATCAAACATATCTTGTGGCTAATGGCCAATGGGAATGCGAGGCATGCTGTACAGGGATCCATCCTTCGAACCGTGCTCTCCAGTCCTTCCGTATGGTATGTCCTGGAGCCATGCAACAGGACTCGAATGTCCCACAGAAGGAAACCTGGTGGTTTGGGGCAACCTCCAAACTCAGCGTGGGAAAACTTCCTTGGCCTCATGAGGCCCCCGCTTCATGAAGGTGCCATCATGGACACATACTCCAGCCTCAGCCAACGTCTGATCCTCAGCCTGACTTCAGATGCAGGAGATTTTGATTCAGCCTCTGCCTAGTGGGCCTGCTCTGCCCTTGGCTCCAATCCTCACTTTAGCTTGTGTTCCTAGACTTCCGTCCTCACACTCCTGGCCCGCAAACCCTCCCTACTGGGAATTCTGGGGCCACAATGAAGCACTCCGCCTGCCTCCCAGGAGAAAAACTTTGTCTATGGTGCTGCCCAGAAACCCCAAATGAGGATCAAACTGCTTGGCCCTCGGCAACACCCCAATTGCATAGGCTACCTTAACCACTGATGCTCTGTCGCAAATAGCCTGAGCCCAGACCTTCCAACAGACACCGACACAGCTGGCTGCACACCCAGCACATTGGACCCGCCACTGCCTTAGGCCACCATCCATTCCCAACCTGGGTTTTCAGTCATCAGAACCTAGACCTTATCTCCAATCCCTGCACAGGGGGGAACCTGATGCACAAGTCAGAACCCCTCCTTCCCCATGGCAAGAAACCTTGCTGCTGGCAGTGAGTCAAACCTTCAGTGTAGGAGAAAACGGCATGGCCCATGAGGCCACGCCCATGTGTGAGGGCCGCCTTGGGCACAAACACACATTGTGACCCTCAGCGTGAGTACCTTATTCAAGTAACGCCTCTCAGTGATTGGACCAAGAGCCCGCATATGTGGCTTGCCTTGCCCATAGGCACGCAGGACTAACTAGATGGTGTGTATTCCAGTTGAGGGAACCCACTGCTGTGCTCTAGAGTCCCTCTCCTGGGGGGTCCCCTGTGGCAGAAAACAGTACTCTTCCCTTCCCACAGAATGAACCCAAACACTTGGGAGCTTGGACAATCCCCCGAGAGGAAGGCTCTTCCTCGGCCCCTGAAGCAACCCCTACCCTGAACGGCCACTGTGAACGCAACACCCAGAGACAAAAGCCTGAGCGACTGCCTCCCACTTGCCCTCCTTTGATATCCAGAGGATCTCCCCTCTCGGACTGGAGATCAGGCCTGCCATTACCTTGGCCCCTACCTGAGCCAAGTTTGCTTTTTCAGACATCTGTCCCCACAGCCCTGGCAAACACAGCCTCTAGGCTGGGTCCTCTGGAGCCATACCACAGGACCATGCCTGCTCTCTCCTGGGAAACTCTGTCCATTCCTTTGGCCACACACCTCCAGAATATGAGAAACCTCAAGGCCCCCGAGGACATACCATTACCGGGAGCCTCCCTGCACACACAGGGGCCTTCAGACACAAGCTGAGCTGCTAGCTACATGAAGGCATGCACACAGATGTCAACAGAGATAGAAGGTTGAGCCGGACAGGCACTCAGGCCCTAATCTCAACTCTTGCTTTGTTTTCCAGGTGTCACTCCTCAGAGGCTTTGGTTCGAAGAACAGGATATGGGGCTTTCCTGAGGCACTGAACAGAACTTCTCTCGTCTCCACATGGGAAGCTTCCTTGTTGGAGCCGTGTCAAACACCTCAGGTTGGAGAATCCTGCAGAGTCCCTGAGCCACCTCCACATTCCAAGGTCTCCCAGGCCACCAAGCCACAGTAGGACTCATCTTCAGGAGAGTCCATTTCAACTCTCCCCTCTGGGTAGCTCACCCAGGAGCCCGCAGATTGAGCCTGCCTTGTCCTGACTAAAGAGTGGGAATATGAGGTGGCGTTCCCAGGCATCCATGCTTAGACACCTGCTCTCGAGGCTTTCCGTATGGGGCCTCCTGGAACCATCCAATTGCGCTCGACTTTCGTGCAGAAGGAAACCTTGAGGTTTGGAGTAGTTCACAAATCCCATCGTAGGCAAACCTTCCTGGCCTCATGAGGCCCCCACACCATTCAGGAAGAGGCCATGCTGGACAAAAACTCTAGCCTGAGGCACGTCTCATAGTTGAAATGACCTCAGTGCAGGAGATCTCGATTCAGCCTCTCAGAGTGGGCCTGCCGTGCCATCGGTCCCAAACCTCACGCTAGCTTGTGTTTTCAGACTTCCTTCCTCACACTCCTGGCAAACAAGCCCTCCGGACTAGGAACTCCAGAACCACAACCCAGCCCAGGGTCTGCCCAAGGGAAGAAAAACGTTTCCCTGTGGGGCTCTCTCCAGAAAACCCAGATGAGGATCAACCTGCTCGGGCCTCGACGGTACCCGAACTGGATAGGCTGCTCTGGGCACTCATGCTCTGTCTGACACAGCCTGAAGCAGACGTCCAGACAGACAAGGAGACAGCTGGCCGCACACCCAGCACTTCGGACACGCCATGGTCTTATGCCGTCACCTCTTCCTAACCTTGGTTTTCAGATATCTGAACCTAGACATTATATCAATTCTCCACACAGCTGGGTATCGCAAGCACAACACAGAACTCCTCCTTCCCCGTGGCTGTAAAGCTTGCTCTTGGCATGGAGTCACACCTTCAGGGTGGGAGAAACCTTCCTGGTCCCTGATGCCACGCCCAAACTTGAGTGCTGCTTGGGCACAAATTCACACTCTGACCCTCAGCATGAGCCCCATGTCAAAGGAAGGCCTGTCAGGGCCTGGGCCAAGAGCCCGCATATGGGGCTTGCCAAGCCCCTATGCACCCAATCCTCACCAGTGTTTGAGTTTTCCAGTCGCCCCACCCGTACCTGGGACTCTGCTCTGGAATCTCTTTCTTGGAGAGACACATGAGCCAGACAACAGGACTCCACCCTTCCCACAAAATGACCCCAAACTCTTGGGAGCTGGGACAAATCCCCAGAGAGGGATACTCGTCCACAGTCCCTGAGGCCACCCCTCCAATCCACGGCTATCTCGGACACAACATCCAGAGACAAAAGCCTGAAGGAACGCCTCCCACTCGCCCTTGTTTCAGAGGCCCAGGAGCTCCCTCTCGGGCTGTACATCTGGCCTGCCATACCCTAGGCGCCACTCATAAGCTGAGTTTGTGTTTTCAGACTTCTGTGCCCTCAGCCTGGACCCACACAACCGTCAGGCTAGCTCCTCTGGAGCCACAGCGAAAGATTGTGCCTGCACTTTCCAAGGAAATTGTGCCCAATCCATTGACCACAACCCTACAGGTTAGGGAAAAGCTCTAAGGCCCCTGAGGCCATCAATAGTGTAGGCCACCATGGACTAAGAGGGGCTCTCTGACACCAGCGGAGCAACTATCTCCACTTAGACTCTCAGACAGTGTCCCCAGAGACAGAAGGTTGAAATGGACAGGCCCCCAGGCCCTAATCTGAACCTTAGCTTTGGTTTCCATGTGTCCGTCCTCAGAGGTCTGTTTTCGTTGACCAGCACACGGGGCTTTTCTGAGGCACCAAACCAAACCTCTCTCGTCTCCACATGGGGAGCTTACTGACTGGGGATGTATCAAACCCTTCAGGTAGGAGAGTTCCGCAGGGCCACTGAACAACCAGCACATTCCAAGGTTTCCATGGACCCAAACGCACATTATGACGCATCCTCAGGAGAGGCCATTTCAACTCAGCCCCCTGGTTAGCGTGCCCCAGAGGCAGCAGATCAAACATATCTTGTGGCTAATGGCCAATGGGAATGCGAGGCATGCTGTACAGGGATCCATCCTTCGAACCGTGCTCTCCAGTCCTTCCGTATGGTATGTCCTGGAGCCATGCAACAGGACTCGAATGTCCCACAGAAGGAAACCTGGTGGTTTGGGGCAACCTCCAAACTCAGCGTGGAAAAACTTCCTTGGCCTCATGAGGCCCCCGCTTCATGAAGGTGCCATCATGGACACATACTCCAGCCTCAGCCAACGTCTGATCCTCAGCCTGACTTCAGATGCAGGAGATTTTGATTCAGCCTCTGCCTAGTGGGCCTGCTCTGCCCTTGGCTCCAATCCTCACTTTAGCTTGTGTTCCTAGACTTCCGTCCTCACACTCCTGGCCCACAAACCCTCCCTACTGGGAATTCTGGGGCCACAATGAAGCACTCCGCCTGCCTCCCAGGAGAAAAACTTTGTCTATGGTGCTGCCCAGAAACCCCAAATGAGGATCAAACTGCTTGGCCCTCGGCAACACCCCAATTGCATAGGCTACCTTAACCACTGATGCTCTGTCGCAAATAGCCTGAGCCCAGACCTTCCAACAGACACCGACACAGCTGGCTGCACACCCAGCACATTGGACCCGCCACTGCCTTAGGCCACCATCCATTCCCAACCTGGGTTTTCAGTCATCAGAACCTAGACCTTATCTCCAATCCCTGCACAGGGGGGAACCTGATGCACAAGTCAGAACCCCTCCTTCCCCATGGCAAGAAACCTTGCTGCTGGCAGTGAGTCAAACCTTCAGTGTAGGAGAAAACGGCATGGCCCATGAGGCCACGCCCATGTGTGAGGGCCGCCTTGGGCACAAACACACATTGTGACCCTCAGCGTGAGTACCTTATTCAAGTAACGCCTCTCAGTGATTGGACCAAGAGCCCGCATATGTGGCTTGCCTTGCCCATAGGCACGCAGGACTAACTAGATGGTGTGTATTCCAGTTGAGGGAACCCACTGCTGTGCTCTAGAGTCCCTCTCCTGGGGGGTCCCCTGTGGCAGAAAACAGTACTCTTCCCTTCCCACAGAATGAACCCAAACACTTGGGAGCTTGGACAATCCCCCGAGAGGAAGGCTCTTCCTCGGCCCCTGAAGCAACCCCTACCCTGAACGGCCACTGTGAACGCAACACCCAGAGACAAAAGCCTGAGCGACTGCCTCCCACTTGCCCTCCTTTGATATCCAGAGGATCTCCCCTCTCGGACTGGAGATCAGGCCTGCCATTACCTTGGCCCCTACCTGAGCCAAGTTTGCTTTTTCAGACATCTGTCCCCACAGCCCTGGCAAACACAGCCTCTAGGCTGGGTCCTCTGGAGCCATACCACCGGACCATGCCTGCTCTCTCCTGGGAAACTCTGTCCATTCCTTTGGCCACACACCTCCAGAATATGAGAAACCTCAAGGCCCCCGAGGACATACCATTACCGGGAGCCTCCCTGCACACACAGGGGCCTTCAGACACAAGCTGAGCTGCTAGCTACATGAAGGCATGCACACAGATGTCAACAGAGATAGAAGGTTGAGCCGGACAGGCACTCAGGCCCTAATCTCAACTCTTGCTTTGTTTTCCAGGTGTCACTCCTCAGAGGCTTTTGTTCGAAGAACAGGATATGGGGCTTTCCTGAGGCACTGAACAGAACTTCTCTCGTCTCCACATGGGAAGCTTCCTTGTTGGAGCCGTGTCAAACACCTCAGGTTGGAGAATCCTGCAGAGTCCCTGAGCCACCTCCACATTCCAAGGTCTCCCAGGCCACCAAGCCACAGTAGGACTCATCTTCAGGAGAGTCCATTTCAACTCTCCCCTCTGGGTAGCTCACCCAGGAGCCCGCAGATTGAGCCTGCCTTGTCCTGACTAAAGAGTGGGAATATGAGGTGGCGTTCCCAGGCATCCACGCTTAGACACCTGCTCTCGAGGCTTTCCGTATGGGGCCTCCTGGAACCATCCAATAGCGCTCGACTTTCGTGCAGAAGGAAACCTTGAGGTTTGGAGTAGTTCACAAATCCCATCGTAGGCAAACCTTCCTGGCCTCATGAGGCCCCCACACCATTCAGCAAGAGGCCATGCTGGACAAAAACTCTAGCCTGAGGCACGTCTCATAGTTGAAATGACCTCAGTGCAGGAGATCTCGATTCAGCCTCTCAGAGTGGGCCTGCCGTGCCATCGGTCCCAAACCTCACGCTAGCTTGTGTTTTCAGACTTCCTTCCTCACACTCCTGGCAAACAAGCCCTCCGGACTAGGAACTCCAGAACCACAACCCAGCCCAGGGTCTGCCCAAGGGAAGAAAAACGTTTCCCTGTGGGGCTCTCTCCAGAAAACCCAGATGAGGATCAACCTGCTCGGGCCTCGACGGTACCCGAACTGGATAGGCTGCTCTGGGCACTCATGCTCTGTCTGACACAGCCTGAAGCAGACGTCCAGACAGACAAGGAGACAGCTGGCCGCACACCCAGCACTTCGGACACGCCATGGTCTTATGCCGTCACCTCTTCCTAACCTTGGTTTTCAGATATCTGAACCTAGACATTATATCAATTCTCCACACAGCTGGGTATCGCAAGCACAACACAGAACTCCTCCTTCCCCGTGGCTGTAAAGCTTGCTCTTGGCATGGAGTCACACCTTCAGGGTGGGAGAAACCTTCCTGGTCCCTGATGCCACGCCCAAACTTGAGTGCTGCTTGGGCACAAATTCACACTCTGACCCTCAGCATGAGCCCCATGTCAAAGGAAGGCCTGTCAGGGCCTGGGCCAAGAGCCCGCATATGGGGCTTGCCAAGCCCCTATGCACCCAATCCTCACCAGTGTTTGAGTTTTCCAGTCGCCCCACCCGTACCTGGGGCTCTGCTCTGGAATCCCTTTCTTGGAGAGACACATGAGCCAGACAACAGGACTCCACCCTTCCCACAAAATGACCCCAAACTCTTGGGAGCTGGGACAAATCCCCAGAGAGGGATACTCGTCCACAGTCCCTGAGGCCACCCCTCCAATCCACGGCTATCTCGGACACAACATCCAGAGACAAAAGCCTGAAGGAACGCCTCCCACTCGCCCTTGTTTCAGAGGCCGAGGAGCTCCCTCTCGGGCTGTACATCCGGCCTGCCATACCCTAGGCGCCACTCATAAGCTGAGTTTGTGTTTTCAGACTTCTGTGCCCTCAGCCTGGACCCACACAACCGTCAGGCTAGGGCCTCTGGAGCCACAGCGAAAGATTGTGCCTGCACTTTCCAAGGAAATTGTGCCCAATCCATTGACCACAACCCTACAGGTTAGGGAAAAGCTCTAAGGCCCCTGAGGCCATCAATAGTGTAGGCCACCATGGACTAAGAGGGGCTCTCTGACACCAGCGGAGCAACTATCTCCACTTAGACTCTCAGACAGTGTCCCCAGAGACAGAAGGTTGAAATGGACAGGCCCCCAGGCCCTAATCTGAACCTTAGCTTTGGTTTCCATGTGTCCGTCCTCAGAGGTCTGTTTTCGTTGACCAGCACACGGGGCTTTTCTGAGGCACCAAACCAAACCTCTCTCGTCTCCACATGAGGAGCTTACTGACTGGGGATGTATCAAACCCTTCAGGTAGGAGAGTTCCGCAGGGCCACTGAACAACCAGCACATTCCAAGGTTTCCATGGACCCAAACGCACATTATGACGCATCCTCAGGAGAGGCCATTTCAACTCAGCCCCCTGGTTAGCGTGCCCCAGAGGCAGCAGATCAAACATATCTTGTGGCTAATGGCCAATGGGAATGCGAGGCATGCTGTACAGGGATCCATCCTTCGAACCGTGCTCTCCAGTCCTTCCGTATGGTATGTCCTGGAGCCATGCAACAGGACTCGAATGTCCCACAGAAGGAAACCTGGTGGTTTGGGGCAACCTCCAAACTCAGCGTGGAAAAACTTCCTTGGCCTCATGAGGCCCCCGCTTCATGAAGGTGCCATCATGGACACATACTCCAGGCTCAGCCAACGTCTGATCCTCAGCCTGACTTCAGATGCAGGAGATTTTGATTCAGCCTCTGCCTAGTGGGCCTGCTCTGCCCTTGGCTCCAATCCTCACTTTAGCTTGTGTTCCTAGACTTCCGTCCTCACACTCCTGGCCCACAAACCCTCCCTTCTGGGAATTCTGGGGCCACAATGAAGCACTCCGCCTGCCTCCCAGGAGAAAAACTTTGTCTATGGTGCTGCCCAGAAACCCCAAATGAGGATCAAACTGCTTGGCCCTCGGCAACACCCCAATTGCATAGGCTACCTTAACCACTGATGCTCTGTCGCAAATAGCCTGAGCCCAGACCTTCCAACAGACACCGACACAGCTGGCTGCACACCCAGCACATTGGACCCGCCACTGCCTTAGGCCACCATCCATTCCCAACCTGGGTTTTCAGTCATCAGAACCTAGACCTTATCTCCAATCCCTGCACAGGGGGGAACCTGATGCACAAGTCAGAACCCCTCCTTCCCCATGGCAAGAAACCTTGCTGCTGGCAGTGAGTCAAACCTTCAGTGTAGGAGAAAACGGCATGGCCCATGAGGCCACGCCCATGTGTGAGGGCCGCCTTGGGCACAAACACACATTGTGACCCTCAGCGTGAGTACCTTATTCAAGTAACGCCTCTCAGTGATTGGACCAAGAGCCCGCATATGTGGCTTGCCTTGCCCATAGGCACGCAGGACTAACTAGATGGTGTGTATTCCAGTTGAGGGAACCCACTGCTGTGCTCTAGAGTCCCTCTCCTGGGGGGTCCCCTGTGGCAGAAAACAGTACTCTTCCCTTCCCACAGAATGAACCCAAACACTTGGGAGCTTGGACAATCCCCCGAGAGGAAGGCTCTTCCTCGGCCCCTGAAGCAACCCCTACCCTGAACGGCCACTGTGAACGCAACACCCAGAGACAAAAGCCTGAGCGACTGCCTCCCACTTGCCCTCCTTTGATATCCAGAGGATCTCCCCTCTCGGACTGGAGATCAGGCCTGCCATTACCTTGGCCCCTACCTGAGCCAAGTTTGCTTTTTCAGACATCTGTCCCCACAGCCCTGGCAAACACAGCCTCTAGGCTGGGTCCTCTGGAGCCATACCACAGGACCATGCCTGCTCTC
Organism: Mustela nivalis; assembly: GCF_964662115.1. Classification (NCBI taxonomy): domain Eukaryota; kingdom Metazoa; phylum Chordata; class Mammalia; order Carnivora; family Mustelidae; genus Mustela; species Mustela nivalis. The sequence goes on along the minus strand of NW_028135437.1, from coordinate 129,658 downwards.
TCCTGGGAAACTCTGTCCATTCCTTTGGCCACACACCTCCAGAATATGAGAAACCTCAAGGCCCCCGAGGACATACCATTACCGGGAGCCTCCCTGCACACACAGGGGCCTTCAGACACAAGCTGAGCTGCTAGCTACATGAAGGCATGCACACAGATGTCAACAGAGATAGAAGGTTGAGCCGGACAGGCACTCAGGCCCTAATCTCAACTCTTGCTTTGTTTTCCAGGTGTCACTCCTCAGAGGCTTTTGTTCGAAGAACAGGATATGGGGCTTTCCTGAGGCACTGAACAGAACTTCTCTCGTCTCCACATGGGAAGCTTCCTTGTTGGAGCCGTGTCAAACACCTCAGGTTGGAGAATCCTGCAGAGTCCCTGAGCCACCTCCACATTCCAAGGTCTCCCAGGCCACCAAGCCACAGTAGGACTCATCTTCAGGAGAGTCCATTTCAACTCTCCCCTCTGGGTAGCTCACCCAGGAGCCCGCAGATTGAGCCTGCCTTGTCCTGACTAAAGAGTGGGAATATGAGGTGGCGTTCCCAGGCATCCACGCTTAGACACCTGCTCTCGAGGCTTTCCGTATGGGGCCTCCTGGAACCATCCAATAGCGCTCGACTTTCGTGCAGAAGGAAACCTTGAGGTTTGGAGTAGTTCACAAATCCCATCGTAGGCAAACCTTCCTGGCCTCATGAGGCCCCCACACCATTCAGGAAGAGGCCATGCTGGACAAAAACTCTAGCCTGAGGCACGTCTCATAGTTGAAATGACCTCAGTGCAGGAGATCTCGATTCAGCCTCTCAGAGTGGGCCTGCCGTGCCATCGGTCCCAAACCTCACGCTAGCTTGTGTTTTCAGACTTCCTTCCTCACACTCCTGGCAAACAAGCCCTCCGGACTAGGAACTCCAGAACCACAACCCAGCCCAGGGTCTGCCCAAGGGAAGAAAAACGTTTCCCTGTGGGGCTCTCTCCAGAAAACCCAGATGAGGATCAACCTGCTCGGGCCTCGACGGTACCCGAACTGGATAGGCTGCTCTGGGCACTCATGCTCTGTCTGACACAGCCTGAAGCAGACGTCCAGACAGACAAGGAGACAGCTGGCCGCACACCCAGCACTTCGGACACGCCATGGTCTTATGCCGTCACCTCTTCCTAACCTTGGTTTTCAGATATCTGAACCTAGACATTATATCAATTCTCCACACAGCTGGGTATCGCAAGCACAACACAGAACTCCTCCTTCCCCGTGGCTGTAAAGCTTGCTCTTGGCATGGAGTCACACCTTCAGGGTGGGAGAAACCTTCCTGGTCCCTGATGCCACGCCCAAACTTGAGTGCTGCTTGGGCACAAATTCACACTCTGACCCTCAGCATGAGCCCCATGTCAAAGGAAGGCCTGTCAGGGCCTGGGCCAAGAGCCCGCATATGGGGCTTGCCAAGCCCCTATGCACCCAATCCTCACCAGTGTTTGAGTTTTCCAGTCGCCCCGCCCGTACCTGGGGCTCTGCTCTGGAATCCCTTTCTTGGAGAGACACATGAGCCAGACAACAGGACTCCACCCTTCCCACAAAATGACCCCAAACTCTTGGGAGCTGGGACAAATCCCCAGAGAGGGATACTCGTCCACAGTCCCTGAGGCCACCCCTCCAATCCACGGCTATCTCGGACACAACATCCAGAGACAAAAGCCTGAAGGAACGCCTCCTTCTCGCCCTTGTTTCAGAGGCCCAGGAGCTCCATCTCGGGCTGTACATCCGGCCTGCCATACCCTAGGCCCCACTCATAAGCTGAGTTTGTGTTTTCAGACTTCTGTGCCCTCAGCCTGGACCCACACAACCGTCAGGCTAGGGCCTCTGGAGCCATAGCGAAAGATTGTGCCTGCACTTTCCAAGGAAATTGTGCCCAATCCATTGACCACAACCCTACAGGTTAGGGAAAAGCTCTAAGGCCCCTGAGGCCATCAATAGTGTAGGCCACCATGGACTAAGAGGGGCTCTCTGACACCAGCGGAGCAACTATCTCCACTTAGACTCTCAGACAGTGTCCCCAGAGACAGAAGGTTGAAATGGACAGGCCCCCAGGCCCTAATCTGAACCTTAGCTTTGGTTTCCATGTGTCCGTCCTCAGAGGTCTGTTTTCGTTGACCAGCACACGGGGCTTTTCTGAGGCACCAAACCAAACCTCTCTCGTCTCCACATGGGGAGCTTACTGACTGGGGATGTATCAAACCCTTCAGGTAGGAGAGTTCCGCAGGGCCACTGAACAACCAGCACATTCCAAGGTTTCCATGGACCCAAACGCACATTATGACGCATCCTCAGGAGAGGCCATTTCAACTCAGCCCCCTGGTTAGCGTGCCCCAGAGGCAGCAGATCAAACATATCTTGTGGCTAATGGCCAATGGGAATGCGAGGCATGCTGTACAGGGATCCATCCTTCGAACCGTGCTCTCCAGTCCTTCCGTATGGTATGTCCTGGAGCCATGCAACAGGACTCGAATGTCCCACAGAAGGAAACCTGGTGGTTTGGGGCAACCTCCAAACTCAGCGTGGAAAAACTTCCTTGGCCTCATGAGGCCCCCGCTTCAAGAAGGTGCCATCATGGACACATACTCCAGCCTCAGCCAACGTCTGATCCTCAGCCTGACTTCAGATGCAGGAGATTTTGATTCAGCCTCTGCCTAGTGGGCATGCTCTGCCCTTGGCTCCAATCCTCACTTTAGCTTGTGTTCCTAGACTTCCGTCCTCACACTCCTGGACCACAAACCCTCCCTTCTGGGAATTCTGGGGCCACAATGAAGCACTCCGCCTGCCTCCCAGGAGAAAAACTTTGTCTATGGTGCTGCCCAGAAACCCCAAATGAGGATCAAACTGCTTGGCCCTCGGCAACACCCCAATTGCATAGGCTACCTTAAACTCTGATGCTCTGTCGCAAATAGCCTGAGCCCAGACCTTCCAACAGACACCGACACAGCTGGCTGCACACCCAGCACATTGGACCCGCCACTGCCTTAGGCCACCATCCATTCCCAACCTGGGTTTTCAGTCATCAGAACCTAGACCTTATCTCCAATCCCTGCACAGGGGGGAACCTGATGCACAAGTCAGAACCCCTCCTTCCCCATGGCAAGAAACCTTGCTGCTGGCAGTGAGTCAAACCTTCAGTGTAGGAGAAAACGGCATGGCCCATGAGGCCACGCCCATGTGTGAGGGCCGCCTTGGGCACAAACACACATTGTGACCCTCAGCGTGAGTACCTTATTCAAGTAACGCCTCTCAGTGATTGGACCAAGAGCCCGCATATGTGGCTTGCCATGCCCATAGGCACGCAGGACTAACTAGATGGTGTGTATTCCAGTTGAGGGAACCCACTGCTGTGCTCTAGAGTCCCTCTCCTGGGGGGTCCCCTGTGGCAGAAAACAGTACTCTTCCCTTCCCACAGAATGAACCCAAACACTTGGGAGCTTGGACAATCCCCCGAGAGGAAGGCTCTTCCTCGGCCCCTGAAGCAACCCCTACCCTGAACGGCCACTGTGAACGCAACACCCAGAGACAAAAGCCTGAGCGACTGCCTCCCACTTGCCCTCCTTTGATATCCAGAGGATCTCCCCTCTCGGACTGGAGATCAGGCCTGCCATTACCTTGGCCCCTACCTGAGCCAAGTTTGCTTTTTCAGACATCTGTCCCCACAGCCCTGGCAAACACAGCCTCTAGGCTGGGTCCTCTGGAGCCATACCACAGGACCATGCCTGCTCTCTCCTGGGAAACTCTGTCCATTCCTTTGGCCACACACCTCCAGAATATGAGAAACCTCAAGGCCCCCGAGGACATACCATTACCGGGAGCCTCCCTGCACACACAGGGGCCTTCAGACACAAGCTGAGCTGCTAGCTACATGAAGGCATGCACACAGATGTCAACAGAGATAGAAGGTTGAGCCGGACAGGCACTCAGGCCCTAATCTCAACTCTTGGTTTGTTTTCCAGGTGTCACTCCTCAGAGGCTTTTGTTCGAAGAACAGGATATGGGGCTTTCCTGAGGCACTGAACAGAACTTCTCTCGTCTCCACATGGGAAGCTTCCTTGTTGGAGCCGTGTCAAACACCTCAGGTTGGAGAATCCTGCAGAGTCCCTGAGCCACCTCCACATTCCAAGGTCTCCCAGGCCACCAAGCCACAGTAGGACTCATCTTCAGGAGAGTCCATTTCAACTCTCCCCTCTGGGTAGCTCACCCAGGAGCCCGCAGATTGAGCCTGCCTTGTCCTGACTAAAGAGTGGGAATATGAGGTGGCGTTCCCAGGCATCCACGCTTAGACACCTGCTCTCGAGGCTTTCCGTATGGGGCCTCCTGGAACCATCCAATAGCGCTCGACTTTCGTGCAGAAGGAAACCTTGAGGTTTGGAGTAGTTCACAAATCCCATCGTAGGCAAACCTTCCTGGCCTCATGAGGCCCCCACACCATTCAGCAAGAGGCCATGCTGGACAAAAACTCTAGCCTGAGGCACGTCTCATAGTTGAAATGACCTCAGTGCAGGAGATCTCGATTCAGCCTCTCAGAGTGGGCCTGCCGTGCCATCGGTCCCAAACCTCACGCTAGCTTGTGTTTTCAGACTTCCTTCCTCACACTCCTGGCAAACAAGCCCTCCGGACTAGGAACTCCAGAACCACAACCCAGCCCAGGGTCTGCCCAAGGGAAGAAAAACGTTTCCCTGTGGGGCTCTCTCCAGAAAACCCAGATGAGGATCAACCTGCTCGGGCCTCGACGGTACCCGAACTGGATAGGCTGCTCTGGGCACTCATGCTCTGTCTGACACAGCCTGAAGCAGACGTCCAGACAGACAAGGAGACAGCTGGCCGCACACCCAGCACTTCGGACACGCCATGGTCTTATGCCGTCACCTCTTCCTAACCTTGGTTTTCAGATATCTGAACCTAGACATTATATCAATTCTCCACACAGCTGGGTATCGCAAGCACAACACAGAACTCCTCCTTCCCCGTGGCTGTAAAGCTTTCTCTTGGCATGGAGTCACACCTTCAGGGTGGGAGAAACCTTCCTGGTCCCTGATGCCACGCCCAAACTTGAGTGCTGCTTGGGCACAAATTCACACTCTGACCCTCAGCATGAGCCCCATGTCAAAGGAAGGCCTGTCAGGGCCTGGGCCAAGAGCCCGCATATGGGGCTTGCCAAGCCCCTATGCACCCAATCCTCACCAGTGTTTGAGTTTTCCAGTCGCCCCACCCGTACCTGGGGCGCTGCTCTGGAATCCCTTTCTTGGAGAGACACATGAGCCAGACAACAGGACTCCACCCTTCCCACAAAATGACCCCAAACTCTTGGGAGCTGGGACAAATCCCCAGAGAGGGATACTCGTCCACAGTCCCTGAGGCCACCCCTCCAATCCACGGCTATCTCGGACACAACATCCAGAGACAAAAGCCTGAAGGAACGCCTCCCACTCGCCCTTGTTTCAGAGGCCGAGGAGCTCCCTCTCGGGCTGTACATCCGGCCTGCCATACCCTAGGCGCCACTCATAAGCTGAGTTTGTGTTTTCAGACTTCTGTGCCCTCAGCCTGGACCCACACAACCGTCAGGCTAGGGCCTCTGGAGCCACAGCGAAAGATTGTGCCTGCACTTTCCAAGGAAATTGTGCCCAATCCATTGACCACAACCCTACAGGTTAGGGAAAAGCTCTAAGGCCCCTGAGGCCATCAATAGTGTAGGCCACCATGGACTAAGAGGGGCTCTCTGACACCAGCGGAGCAACTATCTCCACTTAGACTCTCAGACAGTGTCCCCAGAGACAGAAGGTTGAAATGGACAGGCCCCCAGGCCCTAATCTGAACCTTAGCTTTGGTTTCCATGTGTCCGTCCTCAGAGGTCTGTTTTCGTTGACCAGCACACGGGGCTTTTCTGAGGCACCAAACCAAACCTCTCTCGTCTCCACATGAGGAGCTTACTGACTGGGGATGTATCAAACCCTTCAGGTAGGAGAGTTCCGCAGGGCCACTGAACAACCAGCACATTCCAAGGTTTCCATGGACCCAAACGCACATTATGACGCATCCTCAGGAGAGGCCATTTCAACTCAGCCCCCTGGTTAGCGTGCCCCAGAGGCAGCAGATCAAACATATCTTGTGGCTAATGGCCAATGGGAATGCGAGGCATGCTGTACAGGGATCCATCCTTCGAACCGTGCTCTCCAGTCCTTCCGTATGGTATGTCCTGGAGCCATGCAACAGGACTCGAATGTCCCACAGAAGGAAACCTGGTGGTTTGGGGCAACCTCCAAACTCAGCGTGGAAAAACTTCCTTGGCCTCATGAGGCCCCCGCTTCATGAAGGTGCCATCATGGACACATACTCCAGCCTCAGCCAACGTCTGATCCTCAGCCTGACTTCAGATGCAGGAGATTTTGATTCAGCCTCTGCCTAGTGGGCCTGCTCTGCCCTTGGCTCCAATCCTCACTTTAGCTTGTGTTCCTAGACTTCCGTCCTCACACTCCTGGCCCACAAACCCTCCCTTCTGGGAATTCTGGGGCCACAATGAAGCACTCCGCCTGCCTCCCAGGAGAAAAACTTTGTCTATGGTGCTGCCCAGAAACCCCAAATGAGGATCAAACTGCTTGGCCCTCGGCAACACCCCAATTGCATAGGCTACCTTAACCACTGATGCTCTGTCGCAAATAGCCTGAGCCCAGACCTTCCAACAGACACCGACACAGCTGGCTGCACACCCAGCACATTGGACCCGCCACTGCCTTAGGCCACCATCCATTCCCAACCTGGGTTTTCAGTCATCAGAACCTAGACCTTATCTCCAATCCCTGCACAGGGGGGAACCTGATGCACAAGTCAGAACCCCTCCTTCCCCATGGCAAGAAACCTTGCTGCTGGCAGTGAGTCAAACCTTCATGTAGGAGAAAACGGCATGGCCCATGAGGCCACGCCCATGTGTGAGGGCCGCCTTGGGCACAAACACACATTGTGACCCTCAGCGTGAGTACCTTATTCAAGTAACGCCTCTCAGTGATTGGACCAAGAGCCCGCATATGTGGCTTGCCTTGCCCATAGGCACGCAGGACTAACTAGATGGTGTGTATTCCAGTTGAGGGAACCCACTGCTGTGCTCTAGAGTCCCTCTCCTGGGGGGTCCCCTGTGGCAGAAAACAGTACTCTTCCCTTCCCACAGAATGAACCCAAACACTTGGGAGCTTGGACAATCCCCCGAGAGGAAGGCTCTTCCTCGGCCCCTGAAGCAACCCCTACCCTGAACGGCCACTGTGAACGCAACACCCAGAGACAAAAGCCTGAGCGACTGCCTCCCACTTGCCCTCCTTTGATATCCAGAGGATCTCCCCTCTCGGACTGGAGATCAGGCCTGCCATTACCTTGGCCCCTACCTGAGCCAAGTTTGCTTTTTCAGACATCTGTCCCCACAGCCCTGGCAAACACAGCCTCTAGGCTGGGTCCTCTGGAGCCATACCACAGGACCATGCCTGCTCTCTCCTGGGAAACTCTGTCCATTCCTTTGGCCACACACCTCCAGAATATGAGAAACCTCAAGGCCCCCGAGGACATACCATTACCGGGAGCCTCCCTGCACACACAGGGGCCTTCAGACACAAGCTGAGCTGCTAGCTACATGAAGGCATGCACACAGATGTCAACAGAGATAGAAGGTTGAGCCGGACAGGCACTCAGGCCCTAATCTCAACTCTTGCTTTGTTTTCCAGGTGTCACTCCTCAGAGGCTTTTGTTCGAAGAACAGGATATGGGGCTTTCCTGAGGCACTGAACAGAACTTCTCTCGTCTCCACATGGGAAGCTTCCTTGTTGGAGCCGTGTCAAACACCTCAGGTTGGAGAATCCTGCAGAGTCCCTGAGCCACCTCCACATTCCAAGGTCTCCCAGGCCACCAAGCCACAGTAGGACTCATCTTCAGGAGAGTCCATTTCAACTCTCCCCTCTGGGTAGCTCACCCAGGAGCCCGCAGATTGAGCCTGCCTTGTCCTGACTAAAGAGTGGGAATATGAGGTGGCGTTCCCAGGCATCCACGCTTAGACACCTGCTCTCGAGGCTTTCCGTATGGGGCCTCCTGGAACCATCCAATAGCGCTCGACTTTCGTGCAGAAGGAAACCTTGAGGTTTGGAGTAGTTCACAAATCCCATCGTAGGCAAACCTTCCTGGCCTCATGAGGCCCCCACACCATTCAGGAAGAGGCCATGCTGGACAAAAACTCTAGCCTGAGGCACGTCTCATAGTTGAAATGACCTCAGTGCAGGAGATCTCGATTCAGCCTCTCAGAGTGGGCCTGCCGTGCCATCGGTCCCAAACCTCACGCTAGCTTGTGTTTTCAGACTTCCTTCCTCACACTCCTGGCAAACAAGCCCTCCGGACTAGGAACTCCAGAACCACAACCCAGCCCAGGGTCTGCCCAAGGGAAGAAAAACGTTTCCCTGTGGGGCTCTCTCCAGAAAACCCAGATGAGGATCAACCTGCTCGGGCCTCGACGGTACCCGAACTGGATAGGCTGCTCTGGGCACTCATGCTCTGTCTGACACAGCCTGAAGCAGACGTCCAGACAGACAAGGAGACAGCTGGCCGCACACCCAGCACTTCGGACACGCCATGGTCTTATGCCGTCACCTCTTCCTAACCTTGGTTTTCAGATATCTGAACCTAGACATTATATCAATTCTCCACACAGCTGGGTATCGCAAGCACAACACAGAACTCCTCCTTCCCCGTGGCTGTAAAGCTTTCTCTTGGCATGGAGTCACACCTTCAGGGTGGGAGAAACCTTCCTGGTCCCTGATGCCACGCCCAAACTTGAGTGCTGCTTGGGCACAAATTCACACTCTGACCCTCAGCATGAGCCCCATGTCAAAGGAAGGCCTGTCAGGGCCTGGGCCAAGAGCCCGCATATGGGGCTTGCCAAGCCCCTATGCACCCAATCCTCACCAGTGTTTGAGTTTTCCAGTCGCCCCGCCCGTACCTGGGGCTCTGCTCTGGAATCCCTTTCTTGGAGAGACACATGAGCCAGACAACAGGACTCCACCCTTCCCACAAAATGACCCCAAACTCTTGGGAGCTGGGACAAATCCCCAGAGAGGGATACTCGTCCACAGTCCCTGAGGCCACCCCTCCAATCCACGGCTATCTCGGACACAACATCCAGAGACAAAAGCCTGAAGGAACGCCTCCTTCTCGCCCTTGTTTCAGAGGCCCAGGAGCTCCATCTCGGGCTGTACATCCGGCCTGCCATACCCTAGGCCCCACTCATAAGCTGAGTTTGTGTTTTCAGACTTCTGTGCCCTCAGCCTGGACCCACACAACCGTCAGGCTAGGGCCTCTGGAGCCACAGCGAAAGATTGTGCCTGCACTTTCCAAGGAAATTGTGCCCAATCCATTGACCACAACCCTACAGGTTAGGGAAAAGCTCTAAGGCCCCTGAGGCCATCAATAGTGTAGGCCACCATGGACTAAGAGGGGCTCTCTGACACCAGCGGAGCAACTATCTCCACTTAGACTCTCAGACAGTGTCCCCAGAGACAGAAGGTTGAAATGGACAGGCCCCCAGGCCCTAATCTGAACCTTAGCTTTGGTTTCCATGTGTCCGTCCTCAGAGGTCTGTTTTCGTTGACCAGCACACGGGGCTTTTCTGAGGCACCAAACCAAACCTCTCTCGTCTCCACATGGGGAGCTTACTGACTGGGGATGTATCAAACCCTTCAGGTAGGAGAGTTCCGCAGGGCCACTGAACAACCAGCACATTCCAAGGTTTCCATGGACCCAAACGCACATTATGACGCATCCTCAGGAGAGGCCATTTCAACTCAGCCCCCTGGTTAGCGTGCCCTAGAGGCAGCAGATCAAACATATCTTGTGGCTAATGGCCAATGGGAATGCGAGGCATGCTGTACAGGGATCCATCCTTCGAACCGTGCTCTCCAGTCCTTCCGTATGGTATGTCCTGGAGCCATGCAACAGGACTCGAATGTCCCACAGAAGGAAACCTGGTGGTTTGGGGCAACCTCCAAACTCAGCGTGGAAAAACTTCCTTGGCCTCATGAGGCCCCCGCTTCATGAAGGTGCCATCATGGACACATACTCCAGCCTCAGCCAACGTCTGATCCTCAGCCTGACTTCAGATGCAGGAGATTTTGATTCAGCCTCTGCCTAGTGGGCATGCTCTGCCCTTGGCTCCAATCCTCACTTTAGCTTGTGTTCCTAGACTTCCGTCCTCACACTCCTGGACCACAAACCCTCCCTTCTGGGAATTCTGGGGCCACAATGAAGCACTCCGCCTGCCTCCCAGGAGAAAAACTTTGTCTATGGTGCTGCCCAGAAACCCCAAATGAGGATCAAACTGCTTGGCCCTCGGCAACACCCCAATTGCATAGGCTACCTTAAACACTGATGCTCTGTCGCAAATAGCCTGAGCCCAGACCTTCCAACAGACACCGACACAGCTGGCTGCACACCCAGCACATTGGACCCGCCACTGCCTTAGGCCACCATCCATTCCCAACCTGGGTTTTCAGTCATCAGAACCTAGACCTTATCTCCAATCCCTGCACAGGGGGGAACCTGATGCACAAGTCAGAACCCCTCCTTCCCCATGGCAAGAAACCTTGCTGCTGGCAGTGAGTCAAACCTTCAGTGTAGGAGAAAACGGCATGGCCCATGAGGCCACGCCCATGTGTGAGGGCCGCCTTGGGCACAAACACACATTGTGACCCTCAGCGTGAGTACCTTATTCAAGTAACGCCTCTCAGTGATTGGACCAAGAGCCCGCATATGTGGCTTGCCATGCCCATAGGCACGCAGGACTAACTAGATGGTGTGTATTCCAGTTGAGGGAACCCACTGCTGTGCTCTAGAGTCCCTCTCCTGGGGGGTCCCCTGTGGCAGAAAACAGTACTCTTCCCTTCCCACAGAATGAACCCAAACACTTGGGAGCTTGGACAATCCCCCGAGAGGAAGGCTCTTCCTCGGCCCCTGAAGCAACCCCTACCCTGAACGGCCACTGTGAACGCAACACCCAGAGACAAAAGCCTGAGCGACTGCCTCCCACTTGCCCTCCTTTGATATCCAGAGGATCTCCCCTCTCGGACTGGAGATCAGGCCTGCCATTACCTTGGCCCCTACCTGAGCCAAGTTTGCTTTTTCAGACATCTGTCCCCACAGCCCTGGCAAACACAGCCTCTAGGCTGGGTCCTCTGGAGCCATACCACAGGACCATGCCTGCTCTCTCCTGGGAAACTCTGTCCATTCCTTTGGCCACACACCTCCAGAATATGAGAAACCTCAAGGCCCCCGAGGACATACCATTACCGGGAGCCTCCCTGCACACACAGGGGCCTTCAGACACAAGCTGAGCTGCTAGCTACATGAAGGCATGCACACAGATGTCAACAGAGATAGAAGGTTGAGCCGGACAGGCACTCAGGCCCTAATCTCAACTCTTGCTTTGTTTTCCAGGTGTCACTCCTCAGAGGCTTTTGTTCGAAGAACAGGATATGGGGCTTTCCTGAGGCACTGAACAGAACTTCTCTCGTCTCCACATGGGAAGCTTCCTTGTTGGAGCCGTGTCAAACACCTCAGGTTGGAGAATCCTGCAGAGTCCCTGAGCCACCTCCACATTCCAAGGTCTCCCAGGCCACCAAGCCACAGTAGGACTCATCTTCAGGAGAGTCCATTTCAACTCTCCCCTCTGGGTAGCTCACCCAGGAGCCCGCAGATTGAGCCTGCCTTGTCCTGACTAAAGAGTGGGAATATGAGGTGGCGTTCCCAGGCATCCACGCTTAGACACCTGCTCTCGAGGCTTTCCGTATGGGGCCTCCTGGAACCATCCAATAGCGCTCGACTTTCGTGCAGAAGGAAACCTTGAGGTTTGGAGTAGTTCACAAATCCCATCGTAGGCAAACCTTCCTGGCCTCATGAGGCCCCCACACCATTCAGCAAGAGGCCATGCTGGACAAAAACTCTAGCCTGAGGCACGTCTCATAGTTGAAATGACCTCAGTGCAGGAGATCTCGATTCAGCCTCTCAGAGTGGGCCTGCCGTGCCATCGGTCCCAAACCTCATGCTAGCTTGTGTTTTCAGACTTCCTTCCTCACACTCCTGGCAAACAAGCCCTCCGGACTAGGAACTCCAGAACCACAACCCAGCCCAGGGTCTGCCCAAGGGAAGAAAAACGTTTCCCTGTGGGGCTCTCTCCAGAAAACCCAGATGAGGATCAACCTGCTCGGGCCTCGACGGTACCCGAACTGGATAGGCTGCTCTGGGCACTCATGCTCTGTCTGACACAGCCTGAAGCAGACGTCCAGACAGACAAGGAGACAGCTGGCCGCACACCCAGCACTTCGGACACGCCATGGTCTTATGCCGTCACCTCTTCCTAACCTTGGTTTTCAGATATCTGAACCTAGACATTATATCAATTCTCCACACAGCTGGGTATCGCAAGCACAACACAGAACTCCTCCTTCCCCGTGGCTGTAAAGCTTGCTCTTGGCATGGAGTCACACCTTCAGGGTGGGAGAAACCTTCCTGGTCCCTGATGCCACGCCCAAACTTGAGTGCTGCTTGGGCACAAATTCACACTCTGACCCTCAGCATGAGCCCCATGTCAAAGGAAGGCCTGTCAGGGCCTGGGCCAAGAGCCCGCATATGGGGCTTGCCAAGCCCCTATGCACCCAATCCTCACCAGTGTTTGAGTTTTCCAGTCGCCCCGCCCGTACCTGGGGCTCTGCTCTGGAATCCCTTTCTTGGAGAGACACATGAGCCAGACAACAGGACTCCACCCTTCCCACAAAATGACCCCAAACTCTTGGGAGCTGGGACAAATCCCCAGAGAGGGATACTCGTCCACAGTCCCTGAGGCCACCCCTCCAATCCACGGCTATCTCGGACACAACATCCAGAGACAAAAGCCTGAAGGAACGCCTCCCACTCGCCCTTGTTTCAGAGGCCCAGGAGCTCCCTCTCGGGCTGTACATCCGGCCTGCCATACCCTAGGCGCCACTCATAAGCTGAGTTTGTGTTTTCAGACTTCTGTGCCCTCAGCCTGGACCCACACAACCGTCAGGCTAGGGCCTCTGGAGCCACAGCGAAAGATTGTGCCTGCACTTTCCAAGGAAATTGTGCCCAATCCATTGACCACAACCCTACAGGTTAGGGAAAAGCTCTAAGGCCCCTGAGGCCATCAATAGTGTAGGCCACCATGGACTAAGAGGGGCTCTCTGACACCAGCGGAGCAACTATCTCCACTTAGACTCTCAGACAGTGTCCCCAGAGACAGAAGGTTGAAATGGACAGGCCCCCAGGCCCTAATCTGAACCTTAGCTTTGGTTTCCATGTGTCCGTCCTCAGAGGTCTGTTTTCGTTGACCAGCACACGGGGCTTTTCTGAGGCACCAAACCAAACCTCTCTCGTCTCCACATGGGGAGCTTACTGACTGGGGATGTATCAAACCCTTCAGGTAGGAGAGTTCCGCAGGGCCACTGAACAACCAGCACATTCCAAGGTTTCCATGGACCCAAACGCACATTATGACGCATCCTCAGGAGAGGCCATTTCAACTCAGCCCCCTGGTTAGCGTGCCCCAGAGGCAGCAGATCAAACATATCTTGTGGCTAATGGCCAATGGGAATGCGAGGCATGCTGTACAGGGATCCATCCTTCGAACCGTGCTCTCCAGTCCTTCCGTATGGTATGTCCTGGAGCCATGCAACAGGACTCGAATGTCCCACAGAAGGAAACCTGGTGGTTTGGGGCAACCTCCAAACTCAGCGTGGAAAAACTTCCTTGGCCTCATGAGGCCCCCGCTTCATGAAGGTGCCATCATGGACACATACTCCAGCCTCAGCCAACGTCTGATCCTCAGCCTGACTTCAGATGCAGGAGATTTTGATTCAGCCTCTGCCTAGTGGGCCTGCTCTGCCCTTGGCTCCAATCCTCACTTTAGCTTGTGTTCCTAGACTTCCGTCCTCACACTCCTGGCCCACAAACCCTCCCTACTGGGAATTCTGGGGCCACAATGAAGCACTCCGCCTGCCTCCCAGGAGAAAAACTTTGTCTATGGTGCTGCCCAGAAACCCCAAATGAGGATCAAACTGCTTGGCCCTCGGCAACACCCCAATTGCATAGGCTACCTTAAACACTGATGCTCTGTCGCAAATAGCCTGAGCCCAGACCTTCCAACAGACACCGACACAGCTGGCTGCACACCCAGCACATTGGACCCGCCACTGCCTTAGGCCACCATCCATTCCCAACCTGGGTTTTCAGTCATCAGAACCTAGACCTTATCTCCAATCCCTGCACAGGGGGGAACCTGATGCACAAGTCAGAACCCCTCCTTCCCCATGGCAAGAAACCTTGCTGCTGGCAGTGAGTCAAACCTTCAGTGTAGGAGAAAACGGCATGGCCCATGAGGCCACGCCCATGTGTGAGGGCCGCCTTGGGCACAAACACACATTGTGACCCTCAGCGTGAGTACCTTATTCAAGTAACGCCTCTCAGTGATTGGACCAAGAGCCCGCATATGTGGCTTGCCATGCCCATAGGCACGCAGGACTAACTAGATGGTGTGTATTCCAGTTGAGGGAACCCACTGCTGTGCTCTAGAGTCCCTCTCCTGGGGGGTCCCCTGTGGCAGAAAACAGTACTCTTCCCTTCCCACAGAATGAACCCAAACACTTGGGAGCTTGGACAATCCCCCGAGAGGAAGGCTCTTCCTCGGCCCCTGAAGCAACCCCTACCCTGAACGGCCACTGTGAACGCAACACCCAGAGACAAAAGCCTGAGCGACTGCCTCCCACTTGCCCTCCTTTGATATCCAGAGGATCTCCCCTCTCGGACTGGAGATCAGGCCTGCCATTACCTTGGCCCCTACCTGAGCTAAGTTTGCTTTTTCAGACATCTGTCCCCACAGCCCTGGCAAACACAGCCTCTAGGCTGGGTCCTCTGGAGCCATACCACCGGACCATGCCTGCTCTCTCCTGGGAAACTCTGTCCATTCCTTTGGCCACACACCTCCAGAATATGAGAAACCTCAAGGCCCCCGAGGACATACCATTACCGGGAGCCTCCCTGCACACACAGGGGCCTTCAGACACAAGCTGAGCTGCTAGCTACATGAAGGCATGCACACAGATGTCAACAGAGATAGAAGGTTGAGCCGGACAGGCACTCAGGCCCTAATCTCAACTCTTGCTTTGTTTTCCAGGTGTCACTCCTCAGAGGCTTTGGTTCGAAGAACAGGATATGGGGCTTTCCTGAGGCACTGAACAGAACTTCTCTCGTCTCCACATGGGAAGCTTCCTTGTTGGAGCCGTGTCAAACACCTCAGGTTGGAGAATCCTGCAGAGTCCCTGAGCCACCTCCACATTCCAAGGTCTCCCAGGCCACCAAGCCACAGTAGGACTCATCTTCAGGAGAGTCCATTTCAACTCTCCCCTCTGGGTAGCTCACCCAGGAGCCCGCAGATTGAGCCTGCCTTGTCCTGACTAAAGAGTGGGAATATGAGGTGGCGTTCCCAGGCATCCACGCTTAGACACCTGCTCTCGAGGCTTTCCGTATGGGGCCTCCTGGAACCATCCAATAGCGCTCGACTTTCGTGCAGAAGGAAACCTTGAGGTTTGGAGTAGTTCACAAATCCCATCGTAGGCAAACCTTCCTGGCCTCATGAGGCCCCCACACCATTCAGGAAGAGGCCATGCTGGACAAAAACTCTAGCCTGAGGCACGTCTCATAGTTGAAATGACCTCAGTGCAGGAGATCTCGATTCAGCCTCTCAGAGTGGGCCTGCCGTGCCATCGGTCCCAAACCTCACGCTAGCTTGTGTTTTCAGACTTCCTTCCTCACACTCCTGGCAAACAAGCCCTCCGGACTAGGAACTCCAGAACCACAACCCAGCCCAGGGTCTGCCCAAGGGAAGAAAAACGTTTCCCTGTGGGGCTCTCTCCAGAAAACCCAGATGAGGATCAACCTGCTCGGGCCTCGACGGTACCCGAACTGGATAGGCTGCTCTGGGCACTCATGCTCTGTCTGACACAGCCTGAAGCAGACGTCCAGACAGACAAGGAGACAGCTGGCCGCACACCCAGCACTTCGGACACGCCATGGTCTTATGCCGTCACCTCTTCCTAACCTTGGTTTTCAGATATCTGAACCTAGACATTATATCAATTCTACACACAGCTGGGTATCGCAAGCACAACACAGAACTCCTCCTTCCCCGTGGCTGTAAAGCTTGCTCTTGGCATGGAGTCACACCTTCAGGGTGGGAGAAACCTTCCTGGTCCCTGATGCCACGCCCAAACTTGAGTGCTGCTTGGGCACAAATTCACACTCTGACCCTCAGCATGAGCCCCATGTCAAAGGAAGGCCTGTCAGGGCCTGGGCCAAGAGCCCGCATATGGGGCTTGCCAAGCCCCTATGCACCCAATCCTCACCAGTGTTTGAGTTTTCCAGTCGCCCCGCCCGTACCTGGGGCTCTGCTCTGGAATCCCTTTCTTGGAGAGACACATGAGCCAGACAACACGACTCCACCCTTCCCACAAAATGACCCCAAACTCTTGGGAGCTGGGACAAATCCCCAGAGAGGGATACTCGTCCACAGTCCCTGAGGCCACCCCTCCAATCCACGGCTATCTCGGACACAACATCCAGAGACAAAAGCCTGAAGGAACGCCTCCCTCTCGCCCTTGTTTCAGAGGCCCAGGAGCTCCCTCTCGGGCTGTACATCCGGCCTGCCATACCCTAGGCGCCACTCATAAGCTGAGTTTGTGTTTTCAGACTTCTGTGCCCTCAGCCTGGACCCACACAACCGTCAGGCTAGGGCCTCTGGAGCCACAGCGAAAGATTGTGCCTGCACTTTCCAAGGAAATTGTGCCCAATCCATTGACCACAACCCTACAGGTTAGGGAAAAGCTCTAAGGCCCCTGAGGCCATCAATAGTGTAGGCCACCATGGACTAAGAGGGGCTCTCTGACACCAGCGGAGCAACTATCTCCACTTAGACTCTCAGACAGTGTCCCCAGAGACAGAAGGTTGAAATGGACAGGCCCCCAGGCCCTAATCTGAACCTTAGCTTTGGTTTCCATGTGTCCGTCCTCAGAGGTCTGTTTTCGTTGACCAGCACACGGGGCTTTTCTGAGGCACCAAACCAAACCTCTCTCGTCTCCACATGGGGAGCTTACTGACTGGGGATGTATCAAACCCTTCAGGTAGGAGAGTTCCGCAGGGCCACTGAACAACCAGCACATTCCAAGGTTTCCATGGACCCAAACGCACATTATGACGCATCCTCAGGAGAGGCCATTTCAACTCAGCCCCCTGGTTAGCGTGCCCCAGAGGCAGCAGATCAAACATATCTTGTGGCTAATGGCCAATGGGAATGCGAGGCATGCTGTACAGGGATCCATCCTTCGAACCGTGCTCTCCAGTCCTTCCGTATGGTATGTCCTGGAGCCATGCAACAGGACTCGAATGTCCCACAGAAGGAAACCTGGTGGTTTTTGGGCAACCTCCAAACTCAGCGTGGAAAAACTTCCTTGGCCTCATGAGGCCCCCGCTTCATGAAGGTGCCATCATGGACACATACTCCAGCCTCAGCCAACGTCTGATCCTCAGCCTGACTTCAGATGCAGGAGATTTTGATTCAGCCTCTGCCTAGTGGGCCTGCTCTGCCCTTGGCTCCAATCCTCACTTTAGCTTGTGTTCCTAGACTTCCGTCCTCACACTCCTGGCCCACAAACCCTCCCTACTGGGAATTCTGGGGCCACAATGAAGCACTCCGCCTGCCTCCCAGGAGAAAAACTTTGTCTATGGTGCTGCCCAGAAACCCCAAATGAGGATCAAACTGCTTGGCCCTCGGCAACACCCCAATTGCATAGGCTACCTTAACCACTGATGCTCTGTCGCAAATAGCCTGAGCCCAGACCTTCCAACAGACACCGACACAGCTGGCTGCACACCCAGCACATTGGACCCGCCACTGCCTTAGGCCACCATCCATTCCCAACCTGGGTTTTCAGTCATCAGAACCTAGACCTTATCTCCAATCCCTGCACAGGGGGGAACCTGATGCACAAGTCAGAACCCCTCCTTCCCCATGGCAAGAAACCTTGCTGCTGGCAGTGAGTCAAACCTTCAGTGTAGGAGAAAACGGCATGGCCCATGAGGCCACGCCCATGTGTGAGGGCCGCCTTGGGCACAAACACACATTGTGACCCTCAGCGTGAGTACCTTATTCAAGTAACGCCTCTCAGTGATTGGACCAAGAGCCCGCATATGTGGCTTGCCATGCCCATAGGCACGCAGGACTAACTAGATGGTGTGTATTCCAGTTGAGGGAACCCACTGCTGTGCTCTAGAGTCCCTCTCCTGGGGGGTCCCCTGTGGCAGAAAACAGTACTCTTCCCTTCCCACAGAATGAACCCAAACACTTGGGAGCTTGGACAATCCCCCGAGAGGAAGGCTCTTCCTCGGCCCCTGAAGCAACCCCTACCCTGAACGGCCACTGTGAACGCAACACCCAGAGACAAAAGCCTGAGCGACTGCCTCCCACTTGCCCTCCTTTGATATCCAGAGGATCTCCCCTCTCGGACTGGAGATCAGGCCTGCCATTACCTTGGCCCCTACCTGAGCCAAGTTTGCTTTTTCAGACATCTGTCCCCACAGCCCTGGCAAACACAGCCTCTAGGCTGGGTCCTCTGGAGCCATACCACAGGACCATGCCTGCTCTCTCCTGGGAAACTCTGTCCATTCCTTTGGCCACACACCTCCAGAATATGAGAAACCTCAAGGCCCCCGAGGACATACCATTACCGGGAGCCTCCCTGCACACACAGGGGCCTTCAGACACAAGCTGAGCTGCTAGCTACATGAAGGCATGCACACAGATGTCAACAGAGATAGAAGGTTGAGACGGACAGGCACTCAGGCCCTAATCTCAACTCTTGGTTTGTTTTCCAGGTGTCACTCCTCAGAGGCTTTTGTTCGAAGAACAGGATATGGGGCTTTCCTGAGGCACTGAACAGAACTTCTCTCGTCTCCACATGGGAAGCTTCCTTGTTGGAGCCGTGTCAAACACCTCAGGTTGGAGAATCCTGCAGAGTCCCTGAGCCACCTCCACATTCCAAGGTCTCCCAGGCCACCAAGCCACAGTAGGACTCATCTTCAGGAGAGTCCATTTCAACTCTCCCCTCTGGGTAGCTCACCCAGGAGCCCGCAGATTGAGCCTGCCTTGTCCTGACTAAAGAGTGGGAATATGAGGTGGCGTTCCCAGGCATCCACGCTTAGACACCTGCTCTCGAGGCTTTCCGTATGGGGCCTCCTGGAACCATCCAATAGCGCTCGACTTTCGTGCAGAAGGAAACCTTGAGGTTTGGAGTAGTTCACAAATCCCATCGTAGGCAAACCTTCCTGGCCTCATGAGGCCCCCACACCATTCAGCAAGAGGCCATGCTGGACAAAAACTCTAGCCTGAGGCACGTCTCATAGTTGAAATGACCTCAGTGCAGGAGATCTCGATTCAGCCTCTCAGAGTGGGCCTGCCGTGCCATCGGTCCCAAACCTCACGCTAGCTTGTGTTTTCAGACTTCCTTCCTCACACTCCTGGCAAACAAGCCCTCCGGACTAGGAACTCCAGAACCACAACCCAGCCCAGGGTCTGCCCAAGGGAAGAAAAACGTTTCCCTGTGGGGCTCTCTCCAGAAAACCCAGATGAGGATCAACCTGCTCGGGCCTCGACGGTACCCGAACTGGATAGGCTGCTCTGGGCACTCATGCTCTGTCTGACACAGCCTGAAGCAGACGTCCAGACAGACAAGGAGACAGCTGGCCGCACACCCAGCACTTCGGACACGCCATGGTCTTATGCCGTCACCTCTTCCTAACCTTGGTTTTCAGATATCTGAACCTAGACATTATATCAATTCTCCACACAGCTGGGTATCGCAAGCACAACACAGAACTCCTCCTTCCCCGTGGCTGTAAAGCTTGCTCTTGGCATGGAGTCACACCTTCAGGGTGGGAGAAACCTTCCTGGTCCCTGATGCCACGCCCAAACTTGAGTGCTGCTTGGGCACAAATTCACACTCTGACCCTCAGCATGAGCCCCATGTCAAAGGAAGGCCTGTCAGGGCCTGGGCCAAGAGCCCGCATATGGGGCTTGCCAAGCCCCTATGCACCCAATCCTCACCAGTGTTTGAGTTTTCCAGTCGCCCCGCCCGTACCTGGGGCTCTGCTCTGGAATCCCTTTCTTGGAGAGACACATGAGCCAGACAACACGACTCCACCCTTCCCACAAAATGACCCCAAACTCTTGGGAGCTGGGACAAATCCCCAGAGAGGGATACTCGTCCACAGTCCCTGAGGCCACCCCTCCAATCCACGGCTATCTCGGACACAACATCCAGAGACAAAAGCCTGAAGGAACGCCTCCCACTCGCCCTTGTTTCAGAGGCCCAGGAGCTCCCTCTCGGGCTGTACATCCGGCCTGCCATACCCTAGGCGCCACTCATAAGCTGAGTTTGTGTTTTCAGACTTCTGTGCCCTCAGCCTGGACCCACACAACCGTCAGGCTAGGGCCTCTGGAGCCACAGCGAAAGATTGTGCCTGCACTTTCCAAGGAAATTGTGCCCAATCCATTGACCACAACCCTACAGGTTAGGGAAAAGCTCTAAGGCCCCTGAGGCCATCAATAGTGTAGGCCACCATGGACTAAGAGGGGCTCTCTGACACCAGCGGAGCAACTATCTCCACTTAGACTCTCAGACAGTGTCCCCAGAGACAGAAGGTTGAAATGGACAGGCCCCCAGGCCCTAATCTGAACCTTAGCTTTGGTTTCCATGTGTCCGTCCTCAGAGGTCTGTTTTCGTTGACCAGCACACGGGTCTTTTCTGAGGCACCAAACCAAACCTCTCTCGTCTCCACATGGGGAGCTTACTGACTGGGGATGTATCAAACCCTTCAGGTAGGAGAGTTCCGCAGGGCCACTGAACAACCAGCACATTCCAAGGTTTCCATGGACCCAAACGCACATTATGACGCATCCTCAGGAGAGGCCATTTCAACTCTGCCCCCTGGTTAGGGTGCCCCAGAGGCAGCAGATCAAACATATCTTGTGGCTAATGGCCAATGGGAATGCGAGGCATGCTGTACAGGGATCCATCCTTCGAACCGTGCTCTCCAGTCCTTCCGTATGGTATGTCCTGGAGCCATGCAACAGGACTCGAATGTCCCACAGAAGGAAACCTGGTGGTTTTTGGGCAACCTCCAAACTCAGCGTGGAAAAACTTCCTTGGCCTCATGAGGCCCCCGCTTCATGAAGGTGCCATCATGGACACATACTCCAGCCTCAGCCAACGTCTGATCCTCAGCCTGACTTCAGATGCAGGAGATTTTGATTCAGCCTCTGCCTAGTGGGCCTGCTCTGCCCTTGGCTCCAATCCTCACTTTAGCTTGTGTTCCTAGACTTCCGTCCTCACACTCCTGGCCCACAAACCCTCCCTACTGGGAATTCTGGGGCCACAATGAAGCACTCCGCCTGCCTCCCAGGAGAAAAACTTTGTCTATGGTGCTGCCCAGAAACCCCAAATGAGGATCAAACTGCTTGGCCCTCGGCAACACCCCAATTGCATAGGCTACCTTAACCACTGATGCTCTGTCGCAAATAGCCTGAGCCCAGACCTTCCAACAGACACCGACACAGCTGGCTGCACACCCAGCACATTGGACCCGCCACTGCCTTAGGCCACCATCCATTCCCAACCTGGGTTTTCAGTCATCAGAACCTAGACCTTATCTCCAATCCCTGCACAGGGGGGAACCTGATGCACAAGTCAGAACCCCTCCTTCCCCATGGCAAGAAACCTTGCTGCTGGCAGTGAGTCAAACCTTCAGTGTAGGAGAAAACGGCATGGCCCATGAGGCCACGCCCATGTGTGAGGGCCGCCTTGGGCACAAACACACATTGTGACCCTCAGCGTGAGTACCTTATTCAAGTAACGCCTCTCAGTGATTGGACCAAGAGCCCGCATATGTGGCTTGCCATGCCCATAGGCACGCAGGACTAACTAGATGGTGTGTATTCCAGTTGAGGGAACCCACTGCTGTGCTCTAGAGTCCCTCTCCTGGGGGGTCCCCTGTGGCAGAAAACAGTACTCTTCCCTTCCCACAGAATGAACCCAAACACTTGGGAGCTTGGACAATCCCCCGAGAGGAAGGCTCTTCCTCGGCCCCTGAAGCAACCCCTACCCTGAACGGCCACTGTGAACGCAACACCCAGAGACAAAAGCCTGAGCGACTGCCTCCCACTTGCCCTCCTTTGATATCCAGAGGATCTCCCCTCTCGGACTGGAGATCAGGCCTGCCATTACCTTGGCCCCTACCTGAGCCAAGTTTGCTTTTTCAGACATCTGTCCCCACAGCCCTGGCAAACACAGCCTCTAGGCTGGGTCCTCTGGAGCCATACCACAGGACCATGCCTGCTCTCTCCTGGGAAACTCTGTCCATTCCTTTGGCCACACACCTCCAGAATATGAGAAACCTCAAGGCCCCCGAGGACATACCATTACCGGGAGCCTCCCTGCACACACAGGGGCCTTCAGACACAAGCTGAGCTGCTAGCTACATGAAGGCATGCACACAGATGTCAACAGAGATAGAAGGTTGAGCCGGACAGGCACTCAGGCCCTAATCTCAACTCTTGCTTTGTTTTCCAGGTGTCACTCCTCAGAGGCTTTTGTTCGAAGAACAGGATATGGGGCTTTCCTGAGGCACTGAACAGAACTTCTCTCGTCTCCACATGGGAAGCTTCCTTGTTGGAGCCGTGTCAAACACCTCAGGTTGGAGAATCCTGCAGAGTCCCTGAGCCACCTCCACATTCCAAGGTCTCCCAGGCCACCAAGCCACAGTAGGACTCATCTTCAGGAGAGTCCATTTCAACTCTCCCCTCTGGGTAGCTCACCCAGGAGCCCGCAGATTGAGCCTGCCTTGTCCTGACTAAAGAGTGGGAATATGAGGTGGCGTTCCCAGGCATCCACGCTTAGACACCTGCTCTCGAGGCTTTCCGTATGGGGCCTCCTGGAACCATCCAATAGCGCTCGACTTTCGTGCAGAAGGAAACCTTGAGGTTTGGAGTAGTTCACAAATCCCATCGTAGGCAAACCTTCCTGGCCTCATGAGGCCCCCACACCATTCAGGAAGAGGCCATGCTGGACAAAAACTCTAGCCTGAGGCACGTCTCATAGTTGAAATGACCTCAGTGCAGGAGATCTCGATTCAGCCTCTCAGAGTGGGCCTGCCGTGCCATCGGTCCCAAACCTCACGCTAGCTTGTGTTTTCAGACTTCCTTCCTCACACTCCTGGCAAACAAGCCCTCCGGACTAGGAACTCCAGAACCACAACCCAGCCCAGGGTCTGCCCAAGGGAAGAAAAACGTTTCCCTGTGGGGCTCTCTCCAGAAAACCCAGATGAGGATCAACCTGCTCGGGCCTCGACGGTACCCGAACTGGATAGGCTGCTCTGGGCACTCATGCTCTGTCTGACACAGCCTGAAGCAGACGTCCAGACAGACAAGGAGACAGCTGGCCGCACACCCAGCACTTCGGACACGCCATGGTCTTATGCCGTCACCTCTTCCTAACCTTGGTTTTCAGATATCTGAACCTAGACATTATATCAATTCTCCACACAGCTGGGTATCGCAAGCACAACACAGAACTCCTCCTTCCCCGTGGCTGTAAAGCTTGCTCTTGGCATGGAGTCACACCTTCAGGGTGGGAGAAACCTTCCTGGTCCCTGATGCCACGCCCAAACTTGAGTGCTGCTTGGGCACAAATTCACACTCTGACCCTCAGCATGAGCCCCATGTCAAAGGAAGGCCTGTCAGGGCCTGGGCCAAGAGCCCGCATATGGGGCTTGCCAAGCCCCTATGCACCCAATCCTCACCAGTGTTTGAGTTTTCCAGTCGCCCCGCCCGTACCTGGGGCTCTGCTCTGGAATCCCTTTCTTGGAGAGACACATGAGCCAGACAACACGACTCCACCCTTCCCACAAAATGACCCCAAACTCTTGGGAGCTGGGACAAATCCCCAGAGAGGGATACTCGTCCACAGTCCCTGAGGCCACCCCTCCAATCCACGGCTATCTCGGACACAACATCCAGAGACAAAAGCCTGAAGGAACGCCTCCCACTCGCCCTTGTTTCAGAGGCCCAGGAGCTCCCTCTCGGGCTGTACATCCGGCCTGCCATACCCTAGGCGCCACTCATAAGCTGAGTTTGTGTTTTCAGACTTCTGTGCCCTCAGCCTGGACCCACACAACCGTCAGGCTAGGGCCTCTGGAGCCACAGCGAAAGATTGTGCCTGCACTTTCCAAGGAAATTGTGCCCAATCCATTGACCACAACCCTACAGGTTAGGGAAAAGCTCTAAGGCCCCTGAGGCCATCAATAGTGTAGGCCACCATGGACTAAGAGGGGCTCTCTGACACCAGCGGAGCAACTATCTCCACTTAGACTCTCAGACAGTGTCCCCAGAGACAGAAGGTTGAAATGGACAGGCCCCCAGGCCCTAATCTGAACCTTAGCTTTGGTTTCCATGTGTCCGTCCTCAGAGGTCTGTTTTCGTTGACCAGCACACGGGGCTTTTCTGAGGCACCAAACCAAACCTCTCTCGTCTCCACATGGGGAGCTTACTGACTGGGGATGTATCAAACCCTTCAGGTAGGAGAGTTCCGCAGGGCCACTGAACAACCAGCACATTCCAAGGTTTCCATGGACCCAAACGCACATTATGACGCATCCTCAGGAGAGGCCATTTCAACTCAGCCCCCTGGTTAGCGTGCCCCAGAGGCAGCAGATCAAACATATCTTGTGGCTAATGGCCAATGGGAATGCGAGGCATGCTGTACAGGGATCCATCCTTCGAACCGTGCTCTCCAGTCCTTCCGTATGGTATGTCCTGGAGCCATGCAACAGGACTCGAATGTCCCACAGAAGGAAACCTGGTGGTTTTTGGGCAACCTCCAAACTCAGCGTGGAAAAACTTCCTTGGCCTCATGAGGCCCCCGCTTCATGAAGGTGCCATCATGGACACATACTCCAGCCTCAGCCAACGTCTGATCCTCAGCCTGACTTCAGATGCAGGAGATTTTGATTCAGCCTCTGCCTAGTGGGCCTGCTCTGCCCTTGGCTCCAATCCTCACTTTAGCTTGTGTTCCTAGACTTCCGTCCTCACACTCCTGGCCCACAAACCCTCCCTACTGGGAATTCTGGGGCCACAATGAAGCACTCCGCCTGCCTCCCAGGAGAAAAACTTTGTCTATGGTGCTGCCCAGAAACCCCAAATGAGGATCAAACTGCTTGGCCCTCGGCAACACCCCAATTGCATAGGCTACCTTAACCACTGATGCTCTGTCGCAAATAGCCTGAGCCCAGACCTTCCAACAGACACCGACACAGCTGGCTGCACACCCAGCACATTGGACCCGCCACTGCCTTAGGCCACCATCCATTCCCAACCTGGGTTTTCAGTCATCAGAACCTAGACCTTATCTCCAATCCCTGCACAGGGGGGAACCTGATGCACAAGTCAGAACCCCTCCTTCCCCATGGCAAGAAACCTTGCTGCTGGCAGTGAGTCAAACCTTCAGTGTAGGAGAAAACGGCATGGCCCATGAGGCCACGCCCATGTGTGAGGGCCGCCTTGGGCACAAACACACATTGTGACCCTCAGCGTGAGTACCTTATTCAAGTAACGCCTCTCAGTGATTGGACCAAGAGCCCGCATATGTGGCTTGCCATGCCCATAGGCACGCAGGACTAACTAGATGGTGTGTATTCCAGTTGAGGGAACCCACTGCTGTGCTCTAGAGTCCCTCTCCTGGGGGGTCCCCTGTGGCAGAAAACAGTACTCTTCCCTTCCCACAGAATGAACCCAAACACTTGGGAGCTTGGACAATCCCCCGAGAGGAAGGCTCTTCCTCGGCCCCTGAAGCAACCCCTACCCTGAACGGCCACTGTGAACGCAACACCCAGAGACAAAAGCCTGAGCGACTGCCTCCCACTTGCCCTCCTTTGATATCCAGAGGATCTCCCCTCTCGGACTGGAGATCAGGCCTGCCATTACCTTGGCCCCTACCTGAGCCAAGTTTGCTTTTTCAGACATCTGTCCCCACAGCCCTGGCAAACACAGCCTCTAGGCTGGGTCCTCTGGAGCCATACCACAGGACCATGCCTGCTCTCTCCTGGGAAACTCTGTCCATTCCTTTGGCCACACACCTCCAGAATATGAGAAACCTCAAGGCCCCCGAGGACATACCATTACCGGGAGCCTCCCTGCACACACAGGGGCCTTCAGACACAAGCTGAGCTGCTAGCTACATGAAGGCATGCACACAGATGTCAACAGAGATAGAAGGTTGAGCCGGACAGGCACTCAGGCCCTAATCTCAACTCTTGCTTTGTTTTCCAGGTGTCACTCCTCAGAGGCTTTTGTTCGAAGAACAGGATATGGGGCTTTCCTGAGGCACTGAACAGAACTTCTCTCGTCTCCACATGGGAAGCTTCCTTGTTGGAGCCGTGTCAAACACCTCAGGTTGGAGAATCCTGCAGAGTCCCTGAGCCACCTCCACATTCCAAGGTCTCCCAGGCCACCAAGCCACAGTAGGACTCATCTTCAGGAGAGTCCATTTCAACTCTCCCCTCTGGGTAGCTCACCCAGGAGCCCGCAGATTGAGCCTGCCTTGTCCTGACTAAAGAGTGGGAATATGAGGTGGCGTTCCCAGGCATCCACGCTTAGACACCTGCTCTCGAGGCTTTCCGTATGGGGCCTCCTGGAACCATCCAATAGCGCTCGACTTTCGTGCAGAAGGAAACCTTGAGGTTTGGAGTAGTTCACAAATCCCATCGTAGGCAAACCTTCCTGGCCTCATGAGGCCCCCACACCATTCAGGAAGAGGCCATGCTGGACAAAAACTCTAGCCTGAGGCACGTCTCATAGTTGAAATGACCTCAGTGCAGGAGATCTCGATTCAGCCTCTCAGAGTGGGCCTGCCGTGCCATCGGTCCCAAACCTCACGCTAGCTTGTGTTTTCAGACTTCCTTCCTCACACTCCTGGCAAACAAGCCCTCCGGACTAGGAACTCCAGAACCACAACCCAGCCCAGGGTCTGCCCAAGGGAAGAAAAACGTTTCCCTGTGGGGCTCTCTCCAGAAAACCCAGATGAGGATCAACCTGCTCGGGCCTCGACGGTACCCGAACTGGATAGGCTGCTCTGGGCACTCATGCTCTGTCTGACACAGCCTGAAGCAGACGTCCAGACAGACAAGGAGACAGCTGGCCGCACACCCAGCACTTCGGACACGCCATGGTCTTATGCCGTCACCTCTTCCTAACCTTGGTTTTCAGATATCTGAACCTAGACATTATATCAATTCTACACACAGCTGGGTATCGCAAGCACAACACAGAACTCCTCCTTCCCCGTGGCTGTAAAGCTTGCTCTTGGCATGGAGTCACACCTTCAGGGTGGGAGAAACCTTCCTGGTCCCTGATGCCACGCCCAAACTTGAGTGCTGCTTGGGCACAAATTCACACTCTGACCCTCAGCATGAGCCCCATGTCAAAGGAAGGCCTGTCAGGGCCTGGGCCAAGAGCCCGCATATGGGGCTTGCCAAGCCCCTATGCACCCAATCCTCACCAGTGTTTGAGTTTTCCAGTCGCCCCGCCCGTACCTGGGGCTCTGCTCTGGAATCCCTTTCTTGGAGAGACACATGAGCCAGACAACACGACTCCACCCTTCCCACAAAATGACCCCAAACTCTTGGGAGCTGGGACAAATCCCCAGAGAGGGATACTCGTCCACAGTCCCTGAGGCCACCCCTCCAATCCACGGCTATCTCGGACACAACATCCAGAGACAAAAGCCTGAAGGAACGCCTCCCACTCGCCCTTGTTTCAGAGGCCCAGGAGCTCCCTCTCGGGCTGTACATCCGGCCTGCCATACCCTAGGCGCCACTCATAAGCTGAGTTTGTGTTTTCAGACTTCTGTGCCCTCAGCCTGGACCCACACAACCGTCAGGCTAGGGCCTCTGGAGCTACAGCGAAAGATTGTGCCTGCACTTTCCAAGGAAATTGTGCCCAATCCATTGACCACAACCCTACAGGTTAGGGAAAAGCTCTAAGGCCCCTGAGGCCATCAATAGTGTAGGCCACCATGGACTAAGAGGGGCTCTCTGACACCAGCGGAGCAACTATCTCCACTTAGACTCTCAGACAGTGTCCCCAGAGACAGAAGGTTGAAATGGACAGGCCCCCAGGCCCTAATCTGAACCTTAGCTTTGGTTTCCATGTGTCCGTCCTCAGAGGTCTGTTTTCGTTGACCAGCACACGGGGCTTTTCTGAGGCACCAAACCAAACCTCTCTCGTCTCCACATGGGGAGCTTACTGACTGGGGATGTATCAAACCCTTCAGGTAGGAGAGTTCCGCAGGGCCACTGAACAACCAGCACATTCCAAGGTTTCCATGGACCCAAACGCACATTATGACGCATCCTCAGGAGAGGCCATTTCAACTCAGCCCCCTGGTTAGCGTGCCCCAGAGGCAGCAGATCAAACATATCTTGTGGCTAATGGCCAATGGGAATGCGAGGCATGCTGTACAGGGATCCATCCTTCGAACCGTGCTCTCCAGTCCTTCCGTATGGTATGTCCTGGAGCCATGCAACAGGACTCGAATGTCCCACAGAAGGAAACCTGGTGGTTTTTGGGCAACCTCCAAACTCAGCGTGGAAAAACTTCCTTGGCCTCATGAGGCCCCCGCTTCATGAAGGTGCCATCATGGACACATACTCCAGCGTCAGCCAACGTCTGATCCTCAGCCTGACTTCAGATGCAGGAGATTTTGATTCAGCCTCTGCCTAGTGGGCCTGCTCTGCCCTTGGCTCCAATCCTCACTTTAACTTGTGTTCCTAGACTTCCGTCCTCACACTCCTGGCCCACAAACCCTCCCTACTGGGAATTCTGGGGCCACAATGAAGCACTCCGCCTGCCTCCCAGGAGAAAAACTTTGTCTATGGTGCTGCCCAGAAACCCCAAATGAGGATCAAACTGCTTGGCCCTCGGCAACACCCCAATTGCATAGGCTACCTTAACCACTGATGCTCTGTCGCAAATAGCCTGAGCCCAGACCTTCCAACAGACACCGACACAGCTGGCTGCACACCCAGCACATTGGACCCGCCACTGCCTTAGGCCACCATCCATTCCCAACCTGGGTTTTCAGTCATCAGAACCTAGACCTTATCTCCAATCCCTGCACAGGGGGGAACCTGATGCACAAGTCAGAACCCCTCCTTCCCCATGGCAAGAAACCTTGCTGCTGGCAGTGAGTCAAACCTTCAGTGTAGGAGAAAACGGCATGGCCCATGAGGCCACGCCCATGTGTGAGGGCCGCCTTGGGCACAAACACACATTGTGACCCTCAGCGTGAGTACCTTATTCAAGTAACGCCTCTCAGTGATTGGACCAAGAGCCCGCATATGTGGCTTGCCATGCCCATAGGCACGCAGGACTAACTAGATGGTGTGTATTCCAGTTGAGGGAACCCACTGCTGTGCTCTAGAGTCCCTCTCCTGGGGGGTCCCCTGTGGCAGAAAACAGTACTCTTCCCTTCCCACAGAATGAACCCAAACACTTGGGAGCTTGGACAATCCCCCGAGAGGAAGGCTCTTCCTCGGCCCCTGAAGCAACCCCTACCCTGAACGGCCACTGTGAACGCAACACCCAGAGACAAAAGCCTGAGCGACTGCCTCCCACTTGCCCTCCTTTGATATCCAGAGGATCTCCCCTCTCGGACTGGAGATCAGGCCTGCCATTACCTTGGCCCCTACCTGAGCCAAGTTTGCTTTTTCAGACATCTGTCCCCACAGCCCTGGCAAACACAGCCTCTAGGCTGGGTCCTCTGGAGCCATACCACAGGACCATGCCTGCTCTCTCCTGGGAAACTCTGTCCATTCCTTTGGCCACACACCTCCAGAATATGAGAAACCTCAAGGCCCCCGAGGACATACCATTACCGGGAGCCTCCCTGCACACACAGGGGCCTTCAGACACAAGCTGAGCTGCTAGCTACATGAAGGCATGCACACAGATGTCAACAGAGATAGAAGGTTGAGCCGGACAGGCACTCAGGCCCTAATCTCAACTCTTGCTTTGTTTTCCAGGTGTCACTCCTCAGAGGCTTTTGTTCGAAGAACAGGATATGGGGCTTTCCTGAGGCACTGAACAGAACTTCTCTCGTCTCCACATGGGAAGCTTCCTTGTTGGAGCCGTGTCAAACACCTCAGGTTGGAGAATCCTGCAGAGTCCCTGAGCCACCTCCACATTCCAAGGTCTCCCAGGCCACCAAGCCACAGTAGGACTCATCTTCAGGAGAGTCCATTTCAACTCTCCCCTCTGGGTAGCTCACCCAGGAGCCCGCAGATTGAGCCTGCCTTGTCCTGACTAAAGAGTGGGAATATGAGGTGGCGTTCCCAGGCATCCACGCTTAGACACCTGCTCTCGAGGCTTTCCGTATGGGGCCTCCTGGAACCATCCAATAGCGCTCGACTTTCGTGCAGAAGGAAACCTTGAGGTTTGGAGTAGTTCACAAATCCCATCGTAGGCAAACCTTCCTGGCCTCATGAGGCCCCCACACCATTCAGGAAGAGGCCATGCTGGACAAAAACTCTAGCCTGAGGCACGTCTCATAGTTGAAATGACCTCAGTGCAGGAGATCTCGATTCAGCCTCTCAGAGTGGGCCTGCCGTGCCATCGGTCCCAAACCTCACGCTAGCTTGTGTTTTCAGACTTCCTTCCTCACACTCCTGGCAAACAAGCCCTCCGGACTAGGAACTCCAGAACCACAACCCAGCCCAGGGTCTGCCCAAGGGAAGAAAAACGTTTCCCTGTGGGGCTCTCTCCAGAAAACCCAGATGAGGATCAACCTGCTCGGGCCTCGACGGTACCCGAACTGGATAGGCTGCTCTGGGCACTCATGCTCTGTCTGACACAGCCTGAAGCAGACGTCCAGACAGACAAGGAGACAGCTGGCCGCACACCCAGCACTTCGGACACGCCATGGTCTTATGCCGTCACCTCTTCCTAACCTTGGTTTTCAGATATCTGAACCTAGACATTATATCAATTCTACACACAGCTGGGTATCGCAAGCACAACACAGAACTCCTCCTTCCCCGTGGCTGTAAAGCTTGCTCTTGGCATGGAGTCACACCTTCAGGGTGGGAGAAACCTTCCTGGTCCCTGATGCCACGCCCAAACTTGAGTGCTGCTTGGGCACAAATTCACACTCTGACCCTCAGCATGAGCCCCATGTCAAAGGAAGGCCTGTCAGGGCCTGGGCCAAGAGCCCGCATATGGGGCTTGCCAAGCCCCTATGCACCCAATCCTCACCAGTGTTTGAGTTTTCCAGTCGCCCCGCCCGTACCTGGGGCTCTGCTCTGGAATCCCTTTCTTGGAGAGACACATGAGCCAGACAACACGACTCCACCCTTCCCACAAAATGACCCCAAACTCTTGGGAGCTGGGACAAATCCCCAGAGAGGGATACTCGTCCACAGTCCCTGAGGCCACCCCTCCAATCCACGGCTATCTCGGACACAACATCCAGAGACAAAAGCCTGAAGGAACGCCTCCCACTCGCCCTTGTTTCAGAGGCCCAGGAGCTCCCTCTCGGGCTGTACATCCGGCCTGCCATACCCTAGGCGCCACTCATAAGCTGAGTTTGTGTTTTCAGACTTCTGTGCCCTCAGCCTGGACCCACACAACCGTCAGGCTAGGGCCTCTGGAGCTACAGCGAAAGATTGTGCCTGCACTTTCCAAGGAAATTGTGCCCAATCCATTGACCACAACCCTACAGGTTAGGGAAAAGCTCTAAGGCCCCTGAGGCCATCAATAGTGTAGGCCACCATGGACTAAGAGGGGCTCTCTGACACCAGCGGAGCAACTATCTCCACTTAGACTCTCAGACAGTGTCCCCAGAGACAGAAGGTTGAAATGGACAGGCCCCCAGGCCCTAATCTGAACCTTAGCTTTGGTTTCCATGTGTCCGTCCTCAGAGGTCTGTTTTCGTTGACCAGCACACGGGGCTTTTCTGAGGCACCAAACCAAACCTCTCTCGTCTCCACATGGGGAGCTTACTGACTGGGGATGTATCAAACCCTTCAGGTAGGAGAGTTCCGCAGGGCCACTGAACAACCAGCACATTCCAAGGTTTCCATGGACCCAAACGCACATTATGACGCATCCTCAGGAGAGGCCATTTCAACTCAGCCCCCTGGTTAGCGTGCCCCAGAGGCAGCAGATCAAACATATCTTGTGGCTAATGGCCAATGGGAATGCGAGGCATGCTGTACAGGGATCCATCCTTCGAACCGTGCTCTCCAGTCCTTCCGTATGGTATGTCCTGGAGCCATGCAACAGGACTCGAATGTCCCACAGAAGGAAACCTGGTGGTTTTTGGGCAACCTCCAAACTCAGCGTGGAAAAACTTCCTTGGCCTCATGAGGCCCCCGCTTCATGAAGGTGCCATCATGGACACATACTCCAGCCTCAGCCAACGTCTGATCCTCAGCCTGACTTCAGATGCAGGAGATTTTGATTCAGCCTCTGCCTAGTGGGCCTGCTCTGCCCTTGGCTCCAATCCTCACTTTAACTTGTGTTCCTAGACTTCCGTCCTCACACTCCTGGCCCACAAACCCTCCCTACTGGGAATTCTGGGGCCACAATGAAGCACTCCGCCTGCCTCCCAGGAGAAAAACTTTGTCTATGGTGCTGCCCAGAAACCCCAAATGAGGATCAAACTGCTTGGCCCTCGGCAACACCCCAATTGCATAGGCTACCTTAACCACTGATGCTCTGTCGCAAATAGCCTGAGCCCAGACCTTCCAACAGACACCGACACAGCTGGCTGCACACCCAGCACATTGGACCCGCCACTGCCTTAGGCCACCATCCATTCCCAACCTGGGTTTTCAGTCATCAGAACCTAGACCTTATCTCCAATCCCTGCACAGGGGGGAACCTGATGCACAAGTCAGAACCCCTCCTTCCCCATGGCAAGAAACCTTGCTGCTGGCAGTGAGTCAAACCTTCAGTGTAGGAGAAAACGGCATGGCCCATGAGGCCACGCCCATGTGTGAGGGCCGCCTTGGGCACAAACACACATTGTGACCCTCAGCGTGAGTACCTTATTCAAGTAACGCCTCTCAGTGATTGGACCAAGAGCCCGCATATGTGGCTTGCCATGCCCATAGGCACGCAGGACTAACTAGATGGTGTGTATTCCAGTTGAGGGAACCCACTGCTGTGCTCTAGAGTCCCTCTCCTGGGGGGTCCCCTGTGGCAGAAAACAGTACTCTTCCCTTCCCACAGAATGAACCCAAACACTTGGGAGCTTGGACAATCCCCCGAGAGGAAGGCTCTTCCTCGGCCCCTGAAGCAACCCCTACCCTGAACGGCCACTGTGAACGCAACACCCAGAGACAAAAGCCTGAGCGACTGCCTCCCACTTGCCCTCCTTTGATATCCAGAGGATCTCCCCTCTCGGACTGGAGATCAGGCCTGCCATTACCTTGGCCCCTACCTGAGCCAAGTTTGCTTTTTCAGACATCTGTCCCCACAGCCCTGGCAAACACAGCCTCTAGGCTGGGTCCTCTGGAGCCATACCACAGGACCATGCCTGCTCTCTCCTGGGAAACTCTGTCCATTCCTTTGGCCACACACCTCCAGAATATGAGAAACCTCAAGGCCCCCGAGGACATACCATTACCGGGAGCCTCCCTGCACACACAGGGGCCTTCAGACACAAGCTGAGCTGCTAGCTACATGAAGGCATGCACACAGATGTCAACAGAGATAGAAGGTTGAGCCGGACAGGCACTCAGGCCCTAATCTCAACTCTTGCTTTGTTTTCCAGGTGTCACTCCTCAGAGGCTTTTGTTCGAAGAACAGGATATGGGGCTTTCCTGAGGCACTGAACAGAACTTCTCTCGTCTCCACATGGGAAGCTTCCTTGTTGGAGCCGTGTCAAACACCTCAGGTTGGAGAATCCTGCAGAGTCCCTGAGCCACCTCCACATTCCAAGGTCTCCCAGGCCACCAAGCCACAGTAGGACTCATCTTCAGGAGAGTCCATTTCAACTCTCCCCTCTGGGTAGCTCACCCAGGAGCCCGCAGATTGAGCCTGCCTTGTCCTGACTAAAGAGTGGGAATATGAGGTGGCGTTCCCAGGCATCCACGCTTAGACACCTGCTCTCGAGGCTTTCCGTATGGGGCCTCCTGGAACCATCCAATAGCGCTCGACTTTCGTGCAGAAGGAAACCTTGAGGTTTGGAGTAGTTCACAAATCCCATCGTAGGCAAACCTTCCTGGCCTCATGAGGCCCCCACACCATTCAGGAAGAGGCCATGCTGGACAAAAACTCTAGCCTGAGGCACGTCTCATAGTTGAAATGACCTCAGTGCAGGAGATCTCGATTCAGCCTCTCAGAGTGGGCCTGCCGTGCCATCGGTCCCAAACCTCACGCTAGCTTGTGTTTTCAGACTTCCTTCCTCACACTCCTGGCAAACAAGCCCTCCGGACTAGGAACTCCAGAACCACAACCCAGCCCAGGGTCTGCCCAAGGGAAGAAAGACGTTTCCCTGTGGGGCTCTCTCCAGAAAACCCAGATGAGGATCAACCTGCTCGGGCCTCGACGGTACCCGAACTGGATAGGCTGCTCTGGGCACTCATGCTCTGTCTGACACAGCCTGAAGCAGACGTCCAGACAGACAAGGAGACAGCTGGCCGCACACCCAGCACTTCGGACACGCCATGGTCTTATGCCGTCACCTCTTCCTAACCTTGGTTTTCAGATATCTGAACCTAGACATTATATCAATTCTACACACAGCTGGGTATCGCAAGCACAACACAGAACTCCTCCTTCCCCGTGGCTGTAAAGCTTGCTCTTGGCATGGAGTCACACCTTCAGGGTGGGAGAAACCTTCCTGGTCCCTGATGCCACGCCCAAACTTGAGTGCTGCTTGGGCACAAATTCACACTCTGACCCTCAGCATGAGCCCCATGTCAAAGGAAGGCCTGTCAGGGCCTGGGCCAAGAGCCCGCATATGGGGCTTGCCAAGCCCCTATGCACCCAATCCTCACCAGTGTTTGAGTTTTCCAGTCGCCCCGCCCGTACCTGGGGCTCTGCTCTGGAATCCCTTTCTTGGAGAGACACATGAGCCAGACAACACGACTCCACCCTTCCCACAAAATGACCCCAAACTCTTGGGAGCTGGGACAAATCCCCAGAGAGGGATACTCGTCCACAGTCCCTGAGGCCACCCCTCCAATCCACGGCTATCTCGGACACAACATCCAGAGACAAAAGCCTGAAGGAACGCCTCCCACTCGCCCTTGTTTCAGAGGCCCAGGAGCTCCCTCTCGGGCTGTACATCCGGCCTGCCATACCCTAGGCGCCACTCATAAGCTGAGTTTGTGTTTTCAGACTTCTGTGCCCTCAGCCTGGACCCACACAACCGTCAGGCTAGGGCCTCTGGAGCTACAGCGAAAGATTGTGCCTGCACTTTCCAAGGAAATTGTGCCCAATCCATTGACCACAACCCTACAGGTTAGGGAAAAGCTCTAAGGCCCCTGAGGCCATCAATAGTGTAGGCCACCATGGACTAAGAGGGGCTCTCTGACACCAGCGGAGCAACTATCTCCACTTAGACTCTCAGACAGTGTCCCCAGAGACAGAAGGTTGAAATGGACAGGCCCCCAGGCCCTAATCTGAACCTTAGCTTTGGTTTCCATGTGTCCGTCCTCAGAGGTCTGTTTTCGTTGACCAGCACACGGGGCTTTTCTGAGGCACCAAACCAAACCTCTCTCGTCTCCACATGGGGAGCTTACTGACTGGGGATGTATCAAACCCTTCAGGTAGGAGAGTTCCGCAGGGCCACTGAACAACCAGCACATTCCAAGGTTTCCATGGACCCAAACGCACATTATGACGCATCCTCAGGAGAGGCCATTTCAACTCAGCCCCCTGGTTAGCGTGCCCCAGAGGCAGCAGATCAAACATATCTTGTGGCTAATGGCCAATGGGAATGCGAGGCATGCTGTACAGGGATCCATCCTTCGAACCGTGCTCTCCAGTCCTTCCGTATGGTATGTCCTGGAGCCATGCAACAGGACTCGAATGTCCCACAGAAGGAAACCTGGTGGTTTTTGGGCAACCTCCAAACTCAGCGTGGAAAAACTTCCTTGGCCTCATGAGGCCCCCGCTTCATGAAGGTGCCATCATGGACACATACTCCAGCCTCAGCCAACGTCTGATCCTCAGCCTGACTTCAGATGCAGGAGATTTTGATTCAGCCTCTGCCTAGTGGGCCTGCTCTGCCCTTGGCTCCAATCCTCACTTTAACTTGTGTTCCTAGACTTCCGTCCTCACACTCCTGGCCCACAAACCCTCCCTACTGGGAATTCTGGGGCCACAATGAAGCACTCCGCCTGCCTCCCAGGAGAAAAAACTTTGTCTATGGTGCTGCCCAGAAACCCCAAATGAGGATCAAACTGCTTGGCCCTCGGCAACACCCCAATTGCATAGGCTACCTTAACCACTGATGCTCTGTCGCAAATAGCCTGAGCCCAGACCTTCCAACAGACACCGACACAGCTGGCTGCACACCCAGCACATTGGACCCGCCACTGCCTTAGGCCACCATCCATTCCCAACCTGGGTTTTCAGTCATCAGAACCTAGACCTTATCTCCAATCCCTGCACAGGGGGGAACCTGATGCACAAGTCAGAACCCCTCCTTCCCCATGGCAAGAAACCTTGCTGCTGGCAGTGAGTCAAACCTTCAGTGTAGGAGAAAACGGCATGGCCCATGAGGCCACGCCCATGTGTGAGGGCCGCCTTGGGCACAAACACACATTGTGACCCTCAGCGTGAGTACCTTATTCAAGTAACGCCTCTCAGTGATTGGACCAAGAGCCCGCATATGTGGCTTGCCATGCCCATAGGCACGCAGGACTAACTAGATGGTGTGTATTCCAGTTGAGGGAACCCACTGCTGTGCTCTAGAGTCCCTCTCCTGGGGGGTCCCCTGTGGCAGAAAACAGTACTCTTCCCTTCCCACAGAATGAACCCAAACACTTGGGAGCTTGGACAATCCCCCGAGAGGAAGGCTCTTCCTCGGCCCCTGAAGCAACCCCTACCCTGAACGGCCACTGTGAACGCAACACCCAGAGACAAAAGCCTGAGCGACTGCCTCCCACTTGCCCTCCTTTGATATCCAGAGGATCTCCCCTCTCGGACTGGAGATCAGGCCTGCCATTACCTTGGCCCCTACCTGAGCCAAGTTTGCTTTTTCAGACATCTGTCCCCACAGCCCTGGCAAACACAGCCTCTAGGCTGGGTCCTCTGGAGCCATACCACAGGACCATGCCTGCTCTCTCCTGGGAAACTCTGTCCATTCCTTTGGCCACACACCTCCAGAATATGAGAAACCTCAAGGCCCCCGAGGACATACCATTACCGGGAGCCTCCCTGCACACACAGGGGCCTTCAGACACAAGCTGAGCTGCTAGCTACATGAAGGCATGCACACAGATGTCAACAGAGATAGAAGGTTGAGCCGGACAGGCACTCAGGCCCTAATCTCAACTCTTGCTTTGTTTTCCAGGTGTCACTCCTCAGAGGCTTTTGTTCGAAGAACAGGATATGGGGCTTTCCTGAGGCACTGAACAGAACTTCTCTCGTCTCCACATGGGAAGCTTCCTTGTTGGAGCCGTGTCAAACACCTCAGGTTGGAGAATCCTGCAGAGTCCCTGAGCCACCTCCACATTCCAAGGTCTCCCAGGCCACCAAGCCACAGTAGGACTCATCTTCAGGAGAGTCCATTTCAACTCTCCCCTCTGGGTAGCTCACCCAGGAGCCCGCAGATTGAGCCTGCCTTGTCCTGACTAAAGAGTGGGAATATGAGGTGGCGTTCCCAGGCATCCACGCTTAGACACCTGCTCTCGAGGCTTTCCGTATGGGGCCTCCTGGAACCATCCAATAGCGCTCGACTTTCGTGCAGAAGGAAACCTTGAGGTTTGGAGTAGTTCACAAATCCCATCGTAGGCAAACCTTCCTGGCCTCATGAGGCCCCCACACCATTCAGGAAGAGGCCATGCTGGACAAAAACTCTAGCCTGAGGCACGTCTCATAGTTGAAATGACCTCAGTGCAGGAGATCTCGATTCAGCCTCTCAGAGTGGGCCTGCCGTGCCATCGGTCCCAAACCTCACGCTAGCTTGTGTTTTCAGACTTCCTTCCTCACACTCCTGGCAAACAAGCCCTCCGGACTAGGAACTCCAGAACCACAACCCAGCCCAGGGTCTGCCCAAGGGAAGAAAAACGTTTCCCTGTGGGGCTCTCTCCAGAAAACCCAGATGAGGATCAACCTGCTCGGGCCTCGACGGTACCCGAACTGGATAGGCTGCTCTGGGCACTCATGCTCTGTCTGACACAGCCTGAAGCAGACGTCCAGACAGACAAGGAGACAGCTGGCCGCACACCCAGCACTTCGGACACGCCATGGTCTTATGCCGTCACCTCTTCCTAACCTTGGTTTTCAGATATCTGAACCTAGACATTATATCAATTCTACACACAGCTGGGTATCGCAAGCACAACACAGAACTCCTCCTTCCCCGTGGCTGTAAAGCTTGCTCTTGGCATGGAGTCACACCTTCAGGGTGGGAGAAACCT
The DNA here is from genome assembly GCF_964662115.1 of Mustela nivalis. Taxonomy (NCBI): domain Eukaryota; kingdom Metazoa; phylum Chordata; class Mammalia; order Carnivora; family Mustelidae; genus Mustela; species Mustela nivalis. The sequence goes on along the minus strand of NW_028135437.1, from coordinate 90,844 downwards.
TCCTGGTCCCTGATGCCACGCCCAAACTTGAGTGCTGCTTGGGCACAAATTCACACTCTGACCCTCAGCATGAGCCCCATGTCAAAGGAAGGCCTGTCAGGGCCTGGGCCAAGAGCCCGCATATGGGGCTTGCCAAGCCCCTATGCACCCAATCCTCACCAGTGTTTGAGTTTTCCAGTCGCCCCGCCCGTACCTGGGGCTCTGCTCTGGAATCCCTTTCTTGGAGAGACACATGAGCCAGACAACACGACTCCACCCTTCCCACAAAATGACCCCAAACTCTTGGGAGCTGGGACAAATCCCCAGAGAGGGATACTCGTCCACAGTCCCTGAGGCCACCCCTCCAATCCACGGCTATCTCGGACACAACATCCAGAGACAAAAGCCTGAAGGAACGCCTCCCACTCGCCCTTGTTTCAGAGGCCCAGGAGCTCCCTCTCGGGCTGTACATCCGGCCTGCCATACCCTAGGCGCCACTCATAAGCTGAGTTTGTGTTTTCAGACTTCTGTGCCCTCAGCCTGGACCCACACAACCGTCAGGCTAGGGCCTCTGGAGCCACAGCAAAAGATTGTGCCTGCACTTTCCAAGGAAATTGTGCCCAATCCATTGACCACAATCCTACAGGTTAGGGAAAAGCTCTAAGGCCCCTGAGGCCATCAATAGTGTAGGCCACCATGGACTAAGCGGGGCTCTCTGACACCAGCGGAGCAACTATCTCCACTTAGACTCTCAGACAGTGTCCCCAGAGACAGAAGGTTGAAATGGACAGGCCCCCAGGCCCTAATCTGAACCTTAGCTTTGGTTTCCATGTGTCCGTCCTCAGAGGTCTGTTTTCGTTGACCAGCACACGGGTCTTTTCTGAGGCACCAAACCAAACCTCTCTCGTCTCCACATGGGGAGCTTACTGACTGGGGATGTATCAAACCCTTCAGGTAGGAGAGTTCCGCAGGGCCACTGAACAACCAGCACATTCCAAGGTTTCCATGGACCCAAACGCACATTATGACGCATCCTCAGGAGAGGCCATTTCAACTCAGCCCCCTGGTTAGCGTGCCCCAGAGGCAGCAGATCAAACATATCTTGTGGCTAATGGCCAATGGGAATGCGAGGCATGCTGTACAGGGATCCATCCTTCGAACCGTGCTCTCCAGTCCTTCCGTATGGTATGTCCTGGAGCCATGCAACAGGACTCGAATGTTCCACAGAAGGAAACCTGGTGGTTTGGGGCAACCTCCAAACTCAGCGTGGAAAAACTTCCTTGGCCTCATGAGGCCCCCGCTTCATGAAGGTGCCATCATGGACACATACTCCAGCCTCAGCCAACGTCTGATCCTCAGCCTGACTTCAGATGCAGGAGATTTTGATTCAGCCTCTGCCTAGTGGGCCTGCTCTGCCCTTGGCTCCAATCCTCACTTTAGCTTGTGTTCCTAACTCCGTCCTCACACTCCTGGCCCACAAAACCTCCCTACTGGGAATTCTGGGGCCACAATGAAGCACTCCGCCTGCCTCCCAGGAGAAAAACTTTGTCTATGGTGCTGCCCAGAAACCCCAAATGAGGATCAAACTGCTTGGCCCTCGGCAACACCTCAATTGCATAGGCTACCTTAAACACTGATGCTCTGTCGCAAATAGCCTGAGCCCAGACCTTCCAACAGACACCGACACAGCTGGCTGCACACCCAGCACATTGGACCCGCCACTGCCTTGGCCACCATCCATTCCCAACATGGGTTTTCAGTCATCAGAACCTAGACCTTATCTCCAATCCCTGCACAGGGGGGAACCTGATGCACATGTCAGAACCCCTCCTTCCCCATGGCAAGAATCCTTGCTGATGGCAGTGAGTCAAACCTTCAGTGTAAGAGAAAACAGCATGGCCCATGAGGCCACGCCCATGTGTGAGGGCCGCCTTGGCCACAAACACACATTGTGACCCTCAGCGTGAGTACCTTATTCAAGTAACGCCTCTCAGTGATTTGACCAAGAGCCCGCATATGTGGCTTGCTATGCCCATAGGCACGCAGGACTAACTAGATGGTGTGTATTCCAGTTGAGGAAACCCACTGCTGTGCTCTAGAGTCCCTCTCCTGGCGGGTCCCCTGTGGCAGAAAACAGTACTCTGCCCTTCCCACAGAATGAACCCAAACACTTGGGAGCTTGGACAATCCCCCGAGAGGAAGGCTCTTCCTCGGCCCCTGAAGCAACCCCTACCCTGAACGGCCACTGTGAACGCAACACCCAGAGACAAAAGCCTGAGCGACTGCCTCCCACTTGCCCTCCTTTGATATCCAGAGGATCTCCCCTCTCGGACTGGAGATCAGGCCTGCCATTACCTTGGCCCCTACCTGAGCCAAGTTTGCTTTTTCAGACATCTGTCCCCACAGCCCTGGCAAACACAGCCTCTAGGCTGGGTCCTCTGGAGCCATACCACAGGACCATGCCTGCTCTCTCCTGGGAAACTCTGTCCATTCCTTTGGCCACACACCTCCAGAATATAAGAAACCTCAAGGCCCCCGAGGACATACCATTACCGGGAGCCTCCCTACACACACAGGGGCCTTCGGACACAAGCTGAGCTGCTACCTCAATGAAGGCTTGCACACAGATGTCAACAGAGATAGAAGGTTGAGCCGGACAGGCCCGTAGGCTCTAATCTCAACTCTTGCTTTCTTTTCCAGGTGTCACTCCTCAGAGGCTTTGGTTCGAAGAACAGGATATGGGGCTTTCCTGAGGCACTGAACAGAACTTCTCTCGTCTCCACATGGGAAGCTTCCTTGTTGGAGCCGTGTCAAACACCTCAGGTTGGAGAATCCTGCAGAGTCCCTGAGCCACCTCCACATTCCAAGGTCTCCCAGGCCACCAAGCCACAGTAGGACTCATCTTCAGGAGAGTCCATTTCAACTCTCCCCTCTGGGTAGCTCACCCAGGAGCCCGCAGATTGAGCCTGCCTTGTCCTGACTAAAGAGTGGGAATATGAGGTGGCGTTCCCAGGCATCCATGCTTAGACACCTGCTCTCGAGGCTTTCCGTATGGGGCCTCCTGGAACCATCCAATAGCACTCGACTTTCGTGCAGAAGGAAACCTTGAGGTTTGGAGTAGTTCACAAATCCCATCGTAGGCAAACCTTCCTGGCCTCATGAGGCCCCCAAACCATTCAGGAAGAGGCCATGCTGGAAAAAAACTCTAGCCTGAGGCACGTCTCATAGTTGAAATGACCTCAGTGCAGGAGATCTCGATTCAGCCTCTCAGAGTGGGCCTGCCGTGCCATCGGTCCCAAACCTCACGCTAGCTTGTGTTTTCAGACTTCCTTCCTCACACTCCTGGCAAAAAAGCCCTCCGGACTAGGAACTCCAGAACCACAACCCAGCCCAGGGTCTGCCCAAGGGAAGAAAAACGTTTCCCTGTGGGGCTCTCTTCAGAAAACCCAGATGAGGATCAACCTGCTCGGGCCTCGACGGTAGCCGAACTGGATACGCTGCTCTGGGCACTCATGCTCTGTCTGACACAGCCTGAAGTCAGACGTCCAGACAGACAAGGAGACAGCTGGCCGCACACCCAGCACTTCGGACACGCCATGGTCTTATGCCGTCAACTCTTCCTAACCTTGGTTTTCAGATATCTGAACCTAGACATTATATCAATTCTCCACACAGCTGGGTATCGCAAGCACAACACAGAAATCCTCCTTCACCGTGGCTGTAAAGCTTGCTCTTGGCATGGAGTCACACCTTCAGGGTGGGAGAAACCTTCCTGGTCCCTGATGCCACGCCCAAACTTGAGTGCTGCGTGGGCACAAATTCACACTCTGACCCTCAGCATGAGCCCCATGTCAAAGAAAGGCCTGTCAGGGCCTGGGCCAAGAGCCCGCATATGGGGCTTTCCAAGCCACTATGCACCCAAACCTCACCAGTGTTTGAGTTTTCCAGTCCCCCGCCCGTACCTGGGGCTCTGCTCTGGAATCCCTTTCTTGGAGAGACACATGAGCCAGACAACACGACTCCACCCTTCCCACAAAATGACCCCAAACTCTTGGGAGCTGGGACAAATCCCCAGAGAGGGATACTCGTTCACAGTCCCTGAGGCCACCCCTCCAATCCACGGCTATCTCGGACACAACATCCAGAGACAAAAGCCTGAAGGAACGCCTCCCACTCGCCCTTGTTTCAGAGGCCCAGGAGCTCCCTCTCGGGCTGTACATTCCGCCTGCCATACCCTAGGCGCCACTCATAAGCTGAATTTGTGTTTTCAGACTTCTGTACCCTCAGCCTGGACCCACACAACCGCCAGGCTTGGGCCTCTGGAGCCACAGCGAAAGATTGTGCCTGCCCTCTCCAAGGAAATTGTGCCCAATCCATTGACCACAACCCTACAGGTTAGGGAAAAGCTCCAAGGCCCTTGAGGCCATCAATAGTGTAGGCCACCCTGGACTAAGAGGGGCTCTCTGACACCAGCGGAACAACTATCTCCACTTAGACTCTCAGACAGTGTCCCCAGAGACAGAAGGTTGAAATGGACAGGCCCCCAGGCCCTAATCTGAACCTTAGCTTTGGTTTCCATGTGTCCGTCCTCAGAGGTCTGTTTTCGTAGAGCAGCACACGGGCCTTTTCTGAGGCACCAAACCAAACCTCTCTCGTCTCCACATGGGGAGCTTACTGACTGGGATGTATCAAACCCTTCAGGTAGGAGAGTTCCGCAGGGCCACTGAACAACCAGCACATTCCAAGGTTTCCATGGACCCAACGCACATTATGACGCATCCTCAAGGGAGGCCATTTCAACTCAGCCCCCTGGTTAGCGTGCCCCAGAGGCAACAGATCAAACATATATTGTGGCTAATGGCCAATGGGAATGCGAGGCATGCTGTACAGGGATCCATCCTCGAACCGTGCTCTCCAGTCCTTCCGTATGGTATGTCCTGGAGCCATGCAACAGTACACGAATATCTAACAGAAGTAAACCTGGTGGTTTGGGGCAACCTCCAAACTCAGCGTGGGAAAACTTCCTTGGCCTCATGAGGCCCCCGCTTCATGAAGGTGCCATCATGGACACATACTCCAGCCTCAGCCAACGTCTGATCCTCAGCCTGACTTTAGATGCAGGAGATTTTGATTCAGCCTCTGCCTAGTGGGCCTGCTCTGCCCTTGGCTCCAATCCTCACTTTAGCTTGTGTTCCTAGACTTCCGTCCTCACACTCCTGGCCCACAAACCCTCCCTACTGGGAATTCTGGGGCCACAATGAAGCACTCCGCCTGCCTCCCAGGAGAAAAACTTTGTCTATGGTGCTGCCCAGAAACCCCAAATGAGGATCAAACTGCTTGGCCCTCGGCAACACCCAATTGCATAGGCTACCTTAAACACTGATGCTCTGTTGCAAATAGCCTGAGCCCAGACCTTCCAACAGACACCGACACAGCTGGCTGCACACCCAGCACATTGGACCCGCCACTGCCTTAGGCCACCATCCATTCCCAACCTGGGTTTTCAGTCATCAGAACCTAGACCTTATCTCCAATCCCTGCACAGGGGGGAACCTGATGCACAAGTCAGAACCCCTCCTTCCCCATGGCAAGAAACCTTGCTGCTGGCAGTGAGTCAAAACTTCAGTGTAGGAGAAAACGGCATGGCCCATGAGGCCACGCCCATGTGTGAGGGCCGCCTTGGGCACAAACACACATTGTGACCCTCAGCGTGAGTACCTTATTCAAGTAACGCCTCTCAGTGATTGGACCAAGAGCCCGCATATGTGGCTTGCCATGCCCATAGGCACGCAGGACTAACTAGATGGTGTGTATTCCAGTTGAGGGAACCCACTGCTGTGCTCTAGAGTCCCTCTTTTGGCGGGTCCCCTATGACAGAAAACAGTACTCTTCCCTTCCCACAGAATGAACCCAAACACTTGGGAGCTTAGACAATCCCCCGAGAGGAAGGCTCTTCCTCGGCCCCTGAAGCAACCCCTACCCTGAACGGCCACTGTGAACGCAACACCCAGAGACAAAAGCCTGAGCGACTGCCTCCCACTTGCCCTCCTTTGATATCCAGAGGATCTCCCCTCTCGGACTGGAGATCAGGCCTGCCATTACCTTGGCCCCTACCTGAGCCAAGTTTGCTTTTTCAGACATCTGTCCCCACAGCCCTGGCAAACACAGCCTCTAGGCTGGGTCCTCTGGAGCCATACCACAGGACCATGCCTGCTCTCTCCTGGGAAACTCTGTCCATTCCTTTGGCCACACACCTCCAGAATATGAGAAACCTCAAGGCACCCGAGGACATACCATTACCGGGAGCCTCCCTGCACACACAGGGGCCTTCGGACACAAGCTGAGCTGCTACCTCAATGAAGGCTTGCACACAGATGTCAACAGAGATAGAAGGTTGAGCCGGACAGGCCCGTAGGCTCTAATCTCAACTCTTGCTTTCTTTTCCAGGTGTCACTCCTCAGAGGCTTTGGTTCGAAGAACAGGATATGGGGCTTTCCTGAGGCACTGAACAGAACTTCTCTCGTCTCCACATGGGAAGCTTCCTTGTTGGAGCCGTGTCAAACACCTCAGGTTGGAGAATCCTGCAGAGTCCCTGAGCCACCTCCACATTCCAAGGTCTCCCAGGCCACCAAGCCACAGTAGGACTCATCTTCAGGAGAGTCCATTTCAACTCTCCCCTCTGGGTAGCTCACCCAGGAGCCCGCAGATTGAGCCTGCCTTGTCCTGACTAAAGAGTGGGAATATGAGGTGGCATTCCCAGGCATCCATGCTTAGACACCTGTTCTCGAGTCTTTCCGTATGGGGCCTCAGGAACCATCCAATAGGACTCGACTGTCGTGCAAAAGGAAAACTTGAGGTTTGGAGTAGTTCACAAATCCCATCGTAGGCAAACACCCCTGGCCTCATGAAGTAGCCACACCCTTCAGGAAGAGGCCATGCTGGACAAAAACTCTAGCCTGAGGCACGTCTCATAGTTGACATGACCTCAGTGCAGTAGATCTCAATTCAGCCTCTGCAGAGTGGGACTGCCGTGCCCTCGGTCCCAAACATCACGCTAGATTTTCTTTTCAGACTTCCTTCCTCACACTCCTGGCAAACAAGCCCTCCGGACTAGGATCTCCAGAGCCACAACACAGCCCAGGGTCTGCCCAACGGAAGAAAATCGTTTCCCTGTGGGGCTCTCCAGAAAACCCAGATGAGGATCAACCTGTTCGGGCCTCGACGGTACCCGAAATGGATAGGCTGCTCTGGGCACTCATGTTCTGTCTGACACAGCCTGAAGCCAGACGTCCAGACAGACAAGGAGAAAGCTGGCTGCACACCCAGCACTTCGGACACGCCATGGTCTTGTGCCGTCACCTCTTCCTAATCTTGGTTTTCAGATATCTGAACCTAGACATTATATCAATTCTCCACACAGCTGGGTATCGCAAGCATAAAACAGAACTCCTCCTTTCCCATGGCTGTAAAGCTTGCTCTTGGCATGGAGTCACACCTTCAGGGTGGAAGAAACCTTCATGCCCCTGATGCCACGCCCAAACTTGAGTGCTGCTTGGGCACAAATTCACACTCTGACCCTCAGCATGAGCCCCATGTCAAAGAAAGGCCTGTCAGGGCCAGGGCCAAGAGCCCGAATATGGGGCTTGCCAAGCCCCTATGCACCCAATCCTCACCAGTGTTTGAGTTTTCCAGTCGCCCCACCCGTACCTGGGGCTCTGCTCTGGAATCCCTTTCTTGGAGAGACACATGAGCCAAACAACAGGACTCAACCCTTCCCAAAAAATGACCCCAAATTCTTGGGAGCTGGGACAAATCCCCAGAGAGGGATACTCGTCCACAGTCCCTGAGGCCACCCCTCCAATCGCGGCTATCCCGGACACAACATCCAGAGACAAAAGCCTGAGGGAACGCCTCCCACTCGCCCTTGTTTCAGAGGACGAGCAGCTCCCTCTCGGGCTGTACATCCGGCCTGCCATACCCTAGGCACCACTCATAAGCTGAGTTTGTGTTTTCAGACTTCTGTGCCCACAGCCTGGACCCACACAACCTCGAGGCTAGGGCGTCTTGCCACAGCGATAGATTGTGCCTGCCTCTCCTAGGAAAGTGTGCCCAATTCATTCACCACAACCCTACACCTTAGGGAAAAGCTCCAAGGCCCCTGAGGCCACCCAAATTATATAGTCTAACCTGGGCACTAATGCACTGTCTGACACAACCTGAGCCAGAACCTCCTGACCAACACCCAGGCAGCTGACCGCACACTGAGCATATCAGACCCGCCATGGCCTTAGGTCGTCATCTCTTCCCAACTTCGGTTTTTCAGGCTTCAGACCAGGACCTTATCTTCAACCACTGCCCAGGGTTGAAAATGATGCAGACATCAGAACACCTTCCCCATGGCAAGAGACCTTGTGATTGGCATGTTGTACAAAGTCAGTGTAGTTGAAACCAGTGTGGCCCATGTGGCCCCGCTCTTGCTCACAGGCCACATTGGTCACTAACACACATTGTGACCCTCAGCATGAGCCCAGTCCTCAAGTATGGCCTCTCAGTGGCTGGATGAAGAGACAGCATATTGGGCCTGCCATGCCCCTAGGCCCCAATTTTTAACGATAGTTTGGGTTGTCCCTTCACTCTTCCCCAGGGCTGTGCTTTGTAATTACTCTTTGGTTGGGTCACCAGAGGTAACAAATGTGAAAGGCGACCTCCCATTCCACAGATTGACGAAAAAGAATTGGGACTGGGACAAATCCACAGAGAGGAAGATTCGTCCATGGCCCATGAGGCCTCCCCACATCCATGGCCATCGTTGATTCACAATCCAGAGACAAAAGCCTGAGCAAGTGCCTCAGACTCGCTCTTTCTTCATATCCTGAAGAGTTCTCCTCATGGTCTGTAGATTGGGCCTGCCATACCTACGTCCCAAAACCTGAGCTGAGTTTGTATTTTCAGACTTCTGTCCTCAAAGTCCTGGGCAACACACCCTCCTGGCTGGGGCCCCTGGAGCCACACATTAGGACTGTGCCTACCCAATTCATGAGAATTCTGCCCATTCCATTGTCCAAAATCGTACAAATTAGGAGAACCCTCCAAAGTCCCCGAGGCCATCCCAATAGTGTAGATCTCCGGGGACAAACAAGGGCGGTCTAACACCACGTGAGCATCTACCCCCACTCATTCCATAGATGGATATCTCCAGAGAAGAAGATGGAACCAGACAGGGCCCTAGGCCATAATCGGATCCATTGCTTTGGTACAGGTGTGTCTCCTCAAAAGCCTGGATTCCAATACCAGCATAAGTGATTTCCTGAGGCACCCATCAGAACAAATCTCGTCTCCACAGGGAAACTTGTGCATGGGAGCTATGTCAAAAGCTTAGGAGAAACTTCAGGGTCCCGGTGCCACCCCCCATTTTAAGGCCCTCATGGACACAAACACATATTAGGCCCCATCCTCGGGAAAGTCCATTTCAACTCAGCCACCCCGGTTGTTCTCCCAGAGCCATCCGGCCTCAACTGTCTTGTTGCTAGGAGACAATTGGAATGCGAGGCGGGCTTCCCTGGCATTCATCTTTCAACGGTGCTCTGGAGTCATTCCATATGGGATTTCCTGGAGCTGCCCAACAGGTCTCAATTGTCCTGCAGAAGGAATCCTTGAAGGGGGCATCCCACAACTCCCAACGTGGGAAAACCTCCATAGCCTTGAGATTCCGCTCCGTTCATGAAGGGGCAGTCATGCACAGAAACTCCAACCTGAGCCAACGTCTGATCCTCACCGTGACTTCAGATGCTTGAGATATTGGTTCACTCTGCAGGGGGTACATGCTGTGCCCTCTGCCTGAAGCCCAAGTTTAGCTTGTGTTCTCAGACTTCTTTACTCACACTCCTGGCCCAGAAGCCCTCAAGTTTGGCAATTCCGGACTCACAATGCAGCACTCTGCCTGCCATCTATAAAAAATATCTTGCCTAAGAGCAGCCCAGGCACATCAAATGAGGATAAACCTACACGGCACTCGACTGTACCCAAATCATATAGTCAAACCTGGGCACTAATGCACTGTCTGACACAACCTGAGCCAGAACCTCCTGACCAACACCCAGGCAGCTGACCGCCCACTGATCATATCAGACACGCCATGGCCTTATGTCGTCATCTCTTCCCAACTTCGGTTTTTCAGGCTTCAGAACCTAGACCTTATCTCCAACAACTGCCCAGGGTTGAAAATGATGCAGACATCAGAACACCTTCCTCATGGCAAGAGACTTTGTGATTGGCATGTTGTACAAAGTCCAGTGTAGTTGAAACCAGTGTGGCCCATGAGGCCCCGCCCATGCTCGCGGGCCACATTGGTCACAAACACACATTGTGACCCTCAGCCTGTGCCCAGTCCTCAAGTAAGGCCTCTCAGTGGTTGGATGAAGAGACAGCATATTGGGCCTGCCATGCCCCTAGGTCCCAATTTTTAAACATGGTTTGGGTTGTCCCTTCACTCTTCCCCAGGGCTGTGCTTTGTAATTACTCTTTGGTTGGGTCACCTGAGGTAACAAATGTGAAAGGCGACCTCCCATTCCACAGATTGACGAAAAAGAATTGGGACTGGGACAAATCCACAGAGAGGAAGATTCGTCCATGGCCCATGAGGCCTCCCCACATCCATGGCCATCGTTGATTCACAATCCAGAGACAAAAGCCTGAGCAAGTGCCTCAGACTCGCTCTTTCTTCATATCCTGAAGAGTTCTACTCATGGTCTGTAGATTGGGCCTGCGATACCTACGTCCCAAAACCTGAGCTGAGTTTGTATTTTTAGATCTGTCCTCAAAGTCCTGGGCAACACACCCTCCTGGCTTGGGCCCCTGGATCCACACATTAGGATGCGCCTACCCAATCCATGGGAATTCTGCCCATTCCATTGTCCAAAATCATAAAATTAGGAGAAACCTCCAAAGTCCCCGAGGCCATCCCAATAGTGTAGATCTCCGGGGACAAACAAGGGCGGTCTAACACACGTGAGCATCTACCCCCACTCATTCCATAGATGGATATCTCCAGAGAAGAAGATGGAACCAGACAGGACCCTAGGCCATAATCAGATCCATTGCTTTGGTACAGGCGTGTCTCCTCAAAAGCCTGGATTCCAATACCAGCATAAGTGATTTCCTGAGGCACCCATCAGAACAAATCTCGTCTCCAATGGGAAACTTGTGCATGTGAGCTATGTCAAAAGCTTAGGAGAAACTTCAGTGTCTCGGTGCCACCGCCCCATTCCAAGGCCCTCATGGACACAAACACACATTAGGCCCCAACCTCGGGAAAGTCCATTTCAACACAGCCGCCCCGATTGCTCCCGCAGAGCCATCAAAACTCAACTGTCTTGGTGCTAGGAGAAAATTGGAATGCGAGGCGGGATTCCCTGGCATCGATCCTTGAACGGTGCTCTGGAGTCATTCCATATGGGATGTCCTGGAGCTGACCAACAGGTCTCAATTGTCCCACAGAAGGAATCCTTGAAGGGGGCATCCCACAACTCCCAACGTGGGAAAACCTCCATGGCCTTGAGATTCCGCTCCGTTCATGAAGGGGCAGTCATGCACAGAAACTCCAACCCGAGCCAACGTCTGATCCTCGCCGTGACTTCAGATGCATGAAATATTGGTTCAGATCTGCAGGAGGTACCTGCCGTGCCCTCGGCCTGAAGCCCAAGTCTAGCTTGTGTTCTCAGACTTCTGTCCTCACACTCCTGGCCCAGAAGCCCTCAAGTTTGGCAATTCTGGAACCAAAGTGCAGCACTCTGCCTGCCCTCTAGAAAAAATATCTTGCCTATTGAGCTCCCCAGGCTCCTCAAATGAGGATAAACCTATACGGCACTCGACTGTACCCAAATCATATAGTCTAACCTGGGACTAATGCACTGACTGACACAACCTGAGCCCGAACCTCCTGACCAACACCCAGGCAGCTGACCGCACACTGAGCATATCAGACCCGCCATGGACTTAGGTCGTCATCTCTTCCCAACTTCGGTTTTTCAGGCTTCAGAACCTAGACCTTATCTCCAACCACTGCCCAGGGTTGAAAATGATGCAGATATCAGAACACATTCCCCATGGCCAGAGACCTTGTGTTTGGCAGGTTGTCCAAAGTCCAGTGTAGTTGAAACCAGTGTGGCCCATGAGGGCCCGCCCATGCTCGCGGGCCACATTGGTCACAAACACACATTGTGACCCTCAGCATGAGCCCAGTCCTCAAGTAAGGCCTCTCAGTGGCTGGATGAAGAGACAGCATATTGGGCCTGCCATGCACCTAGGCCCCAATTTTTAACCATAGTTTGGGTTGTCCCTTCACTCTTCCCCAGGGCTCTGCTTTGCAATTCCTATTTTGTTCGGACACCTGAGGTAATAAACCTGAAAGGAGACCTCCCATCCGACAATTGAAGAAAAACTATTGGGACCGGGCCAAATCCACAGAGAGGAAGATTCGTCCATATCCCATGAGGCCTCCCCACATTCTACAGCCATTGTTGATACAAAATCCAGAGACAAAAGCCTGAGCAAGTGCCTCAGACTCGCTCTTTCTTCATATCCTGAGGGGTACTTCTCATGGTTTGTAGATTGGGCCTCCCATACCTACGTCCCAAAACCTTAGCTGAGTTTGTGTTTTCAGACTTCTGTCCTCAAAGTCCTGGGCCGCACACCCTCCAGGCTGGGGCCCCTGGAGCCACACATTAGGACTGTGCCTACCCAATCCATGGGAATTCTGCCCATTCCATTGTCCAAAATCTCACCAATTAAGAAAACTCTCCAAAGTCCCCGAGGCCATCCCAATAGTGTAGGTCTCCAGGGACAAACAAGGGCGGTGTGACACCAGGTGAGCATCTCCCTCCACTCATTCCATAGATGGATATCACCAGAGAAGAAGATTGAACCAGACAGGACCCTAGGCCATAATCGGATCCATTGTTTTGGTTTACAGGCATGTCTCCTCAAAAGCCTGGATTCCAATACCAGCATAGGGGGTTTCCTGAGGCACCCCTCAGAACAAATCTCATCTCCACAAGGAAATTTGTGCATGGGAGGTATGTCAAAAGCTTAGGAGAATACTTCAGGGTCCCAGGGCCAACGCCCAATTCCAAGGCCCTCATGGACACAAACACACAATGGGCCCGATCCTAAAAGTCCATTTCAACACAGCCACGCCGGTTGCTCCCGCAGAGCTATCCGATCTCAACTTTCTTGTTGCTAGGAGACATTTGGAATGCGAGGCCCGCTTCCCAGGCACCCACCCCGAACGGTGCTCTGGAGTCCTTCCATATGGGATATCCTGGAGCTGCCCAACAGGTCTCAATTGTCCCGCAGTAGGAATCCTTGAAGGGGGCATCCCACAACTCCCAACGTGGGAAAACCTCCATGGCCTTGAGATTCCGCTCCGTTCATGAAGGGGCAGTCATGCACAGAAACTCCAACCCGAGCCAACGTCTGATCCTCGCCGTGACTTCAGAAGCATGAGATATTCGTTCAGATCTGCAGGGGGTACCAGCCGTGCCCTCGGCCTGAAGCCCAAGTCTAGCTTCTGTTCTCAGACTTGTCCTCACACTCCTCGTCCAGAATCCCTCATGTTTGGCAATACCGGACCCACAATGCAGCACTCTGCCTGCCTCTAGAAAAATATATTGCCTAATGAGTAGCCCAGGCACCTCAAATAAGGATAAACCTACACGGCTCTCGACTGTACCTGAATTATATAGTCTAACCTGGGTACTAATTCACTGTCTGACACAACCTGAACCCGAACCTCCGGACCAACACCCAGGCAGCTGACCGCACACTGAGCACATCAGACCCGCCATGGCCTTAGGTCGTCATCTCTTCCCAACTGCGGTTTTTCAGGCTTCAGAACGTAGACCTTATCTCCAAACACTGCCCAGGGTTGAAAATGATGCAGAAATCAGAGCTCCTTCCCCATGGCAAGAGACCTTGTGATTGGATTGTTATCCAAAGTTCAGTGTAGTTGAAACCAGTGTGGCCCATGAGGCCCCGCCCATGCTCGCGGGCCACATTGGTCACAAACACACATTGTGACCCTCAGCCTGTGCCCAGTCCTCAAGTAAGGCCTCTCAGTGGTTGGATGAAGAGACAGCATATTGGGCCTGCCATGCCCCTAGGCCCCAATTTATAACCATCGTTTGGGTTGTCCCTTCACTCTTCCCCAGGGCTCTGCTTTGGAATTCCTCTTTGGTTGGGACACCTGAGGTAACAAACCTGAGAGGAGACCTCCCATCCCACAGATTGACGGAACGAAATTGGGACCGGGCCAAATCCACAGAGAGGAAGTTTCGTCCATGGCCCATGAGGCCTCCCCACGTTCCACTCCCATCTTTGATACAAAATCCAGAGACAAAAGCCTGAGCAAGCGCCTCAGAATCGCTCTTTCTTCATATCCTGAAGAGTCCTTCTCATGGTTTGTAGATTGGCCCTGCCATACCTACGTTCCCAACCTAAGCTGAGTTTGTGTTTTCAGACTTCTGTCCTCAGATTCCTGGGCCACACACCCTCCAGGCTGGGGCCCCTGGAGCCACACATTAGGACTGTGCCTACCCAATCCATGGGCATTCTGCCCATTCCATTATCCAAAATCGTACAAATTAGGAGAACTCTCCAAAGTCCCCGAGGCCATCCCAATAGTGTAGGTCTCCGGGGACAAACAAGGGCGGTCTGACACCAGCTGAGCATCTACCTCCACTCATATCATAAATGGATGTCCCCAGAGAAGAAGATGGAACCAGACAGGACCCTAGGCCATATTCGGATCCATTGCTTTGGTTTACAGACATGTCTCCTCAAAAGCCTGGATTCCAAGACCAGCATAGGGGGTTTTTTGAGGCACCCATCAGAACAAATCTCGTTTCCACAAGGAAACTTGTGCATGGGACCTATGTCAAAAACTTAGGAGAATACTTCAGGGTCCCGGTGTCACCGCCCCATTCCAAGGCCCTCATGGACACAAACACATATTAGGCCCCAACCTCGGGAAAGTCCATTTCAACACAGCCGCCCCGATTGCTCCCGCAGAGCCATCAAAACTCAACTGCCTTGTTGCTGGGAGCAAATTGGAATGCGAGGCGGGATTCCCTGGCATCGATCCTCGAACGGTGCTCTGGAGTCATTCCATATGGGATGTCCTGGAGCTGACCAACAGGTCTCAATTGTCCCGCAGAAGGAATCCTTGAAGGGGGCATCCCACAACTCCCAACGTGGGAAAACCTCCATGGCCTTGAGATTCCGCTCTGTTCATGAAGGGGCAGTCATGCACAGAAACTCCAACCTGAGCCAACATCTAATCCTTACCGTGATTTCAGAAGCTTGAGATATTGGTTCACTCTGCAGGGGGTACATGCTGTGCCCTCTGCCTGAAGCCCAAGTTTAGCTTGTTTTCTCAGACTTCTGTACTCACACTCCTGGCCCAGAAGCCCTCAAGTTTGGCAATTCTGGACTCACAATGCAGCACTCTGCCTGCCATCTATAAAAAATATCTTGCCTAAGAGCAGCCCAGGCACATCAAATGAGGATAAACCTACACGGCACTCGACTGTACCCAAATCATATAGTCAAACCTGGGCACTAATGCACTGTCTGACACAACCTGAGCCAGAACCTCCTGACCAACACCCAGGCAGCTGACCGCACACTGAGCATATCAGACCCGCCATGGCCTTAGGTCGTCATCTCTTCCCAACTGCGGTTTTTCAGGCTTCAGAACCTAGACCTTATCTTTAACCACTGCCCAGGGTTGAAAATGATGCAGACATCAGAACACCTTCCTCATGGCAAGAGACCTTGTGATTGGCATGTTGTCCAAAGTCCAGTGTAGTTGAAACCAGTGTGGCCCATGAGGCCCCGCCCATGCTCGCGGGCCACATTGGTCACAAACACACATTGTGACCCTCAGCCTGTGCCCAGTCCTCAAGTAAGGCCTCTCAGTGGTTGGATGAAGAGACAGCATATTGGGCCTGCCATGCCCCTAGGTCCCAATTTTTAAACATAGTTTGGGTTGTCCCTTCACTCTTCCCCAGGGCTCTGCTTTGGAATTCCTCTTTGGTTGGGACACCTGAGGTAACAAACCTGAGAGGAGATCTCCCATCCCACAGATTGACGGAAAGAAATTGGGACTGGGACAAATCCACAGAGAGGAAGATTCGTCCATGGCCCATGAGGCCTCCCCACGTTCCACGCCCATCTTTGATACAAAATCCAGAGACAAAAGCCTGAGCAAGTGCCTCAGACTCGATCTTTCTTCATATCCTGAAGAGTTCTTCTCATGGTTTGTAGATTGGACCTGCCATACGTACTTCCCCAAACGTAAGCTGAGTTTCTGTTTTCAGACTTCTGTCCTCAAATTCCTGGGCCACACTCCCTCCGGACTGGGGCCCCTGGAGCCACACATTAGGACTGTGCCTACCCAATCCATGGGAACACTGCCCATTCCATTGTCCAAAATCGTACAAATTAGGAGAACCCTCCAAATTTCCCGAGGCCATCACAATAGTGTAGGTTTCCCGGTATAAACAAGGGCGGTCTGACACCAGCTGAGCATCAACCTCCACTCATACCATAGATGGATGTCCCCAGAGAAGAAGATGGAACCATACAGGACCCTAGGCCATAATCGGATCCATTGCTTTGGTTTACAGGCATGTCTCCTCAAAAGCCTGGATTCCAGACCAGCATAGGGGATTTCCTGAGGCACCCAACAGAACAAATCTCGTCTCGACAAGGAAACTTGTGCATGGGACCTATGTCAAAAGCTTAGGAGAATACTTCAGGGTCCCGGTGCCACCGCCCCATTCCAATGCCCTCATGGAAACAAACACATATCAGGCCCCATTCTCGGGAAAGTCCATTTCAACTAGCCAACCCGGTTGCTACCGCAGAGTCTTCAGATCTCAACTGTCTTGCTGCTAGGAGACAATTGGAATGCGAGGCCCACTACCCTGGCATCCATCCCCGAACGGTGCTCTGGAGTACTTCCATATGGGATATCCTGGAGCTGCCCAACAGGTCTCAATTGTCCCGCAGAAGGAATCCTTGAAGGGGGCATCCCACAACTCCCAACGTGGGAAAACCTCCATGGCCTTGAAATTCCGCTCCGTTCATAAAGGGGCAGTCATGCACAGAAACTCCAACCCGAGGCAAAGTCTGATCCTCGCCGTGACTTCAGATGCAAGAGATATTGTTTCAGATCTGCAGGCGGTACCTGCCGTGCCCTCGGCCTGAAGCCCAAGTCTAGCTTGTGTTCTCAGACTTCTGTCCTCATACTCCTGGCCCAGAAGCCCTCAAGTTTGGCAATTCCGGACCCACAATGCAGCACCCTGCCTCCCCTCTAGAAAAAATATCTTGCCTAATGATTTGCCCAGACACTTCAAATGAGGATAAACTTAAACGGCACTCGACTGTACCTAAATTATATAGTCTAACCTGGGCACTAATGCACTGTCTGACACAACCTGAACCCGAAACTCCGGAGCAACACCCAGGCAGCTGACCGCACACTGAGCACATCAGACCCGCCATGGTTTTGTCGTCATCTCTTCCCAACTGCGGTTTTCAGACTTCAGATCCTAGACCTTATATCCAACCACTGCCCAGGGTTGAAAATGATGCAGAAATCAGAGCTCCTACCCCATGGCAAGAGACCTTGTGATTGGCATATTGTCCTAAGTTCAGTGTAGTTGAAACCAGTATGGCCCATGAGGCCCCGCCCATGCTCGCGGCCACATTGGTCACAAACACACATTGTGACTCTCAGGCTGTGCCCAGTCCTTAAGTAAGGCCACTCAGTGGCTGGATGAAGAGACAGCATATTGGGCCTGCCATGCCCCTAGGCCCCAATTTTTAACCATCGTTTGGGTTGTCCCTTCACTCTTCCCCAGGGCTCTGCTTTGGAATTCCTCTTTGGTTGGGACACCTGAATTAACAAACCTGAGAGGATACCTCCCATTCCACAAATTGATGGAAAGAAATTGGGACCGGGCCAAATCAACAGAGAGGAAGATTCATCCATGGCCCATGAGGCCTCCCCACATTCCACGCCCATCTTTGATACAAAATCCAGAGACAAAAGCCTGAGCAAGCGCCTCAGACTCGCTCTTTCTTCATATCCTGAAGAGTTCTTCTCATGGTTTGTAGATTGGACCTGCCATACCTACGTCCCCAACCTAAGCTGAGTTTGTGTTTTCAGACTTCTGTCCTCAAATTTCTGGGCCACACACCCTCCAGGCTGGGGCCCCTGGAGCCACACATTAGGACTGTGCCTACCCAATCCATGGGAATTCCGCCCATTCCATTGTTCAAAATCGTACAAATTAGAAGAACCCTCCAAAGTCCCCAAGGCCATGCCAATAGTGTAGGTCTCCCGGGACAAACAAGGGCGGTCTGACACCAGCTGAGCATCTACATCCACTCATACCATAAATGGATGTCCCCAGAGAAGAAGATGGAACCAGACAGGACCCTAGGCCATAATCGGATCCATTGCTTTGGTTTACAGGCATATCTCCTCAAGAGCCTGGATTCCAAGACCAGCATAGGGGGTTTCCTGAGGCACCCATCAGAACAAAACTCGTCTCCACGAGGAAACTTGTGCATGGGACCTATGTCAAAAGCTTAGGAGAATACTTCAGGGTCCCAGTGCCACCGCTCCATTCCAAGGTCCTCATGGACACAAACACACATTAGGCCCCAACCTCGGGAAAGTCCATTTCAACACAGCCGCCCCGATTGCTCAGTCAGAGCCATAGGACTCAACTGTCTTGTTGCTAGGAGACAATTGGAATGCGAGGCTGGCTTCCCTGGCATCAGTCCTCGAACGGTGCACTGCAGTCATTCCATATGGATTGTCCTGGAGCTGACCAACAGTGCTCAATTGTCCCGCAGAAGGAATCCTTGAAGGGGGATCCCACACTCCCAACGTTGGAAAACCTCCATGGCCTTGAGATTCCGCTCCGTTCATGGAGGGGCAGACATGCACAGAAACTCCAACCCGAGCCAACTTCTGATCCTCGTCGTGACTTCAGATACATGAGATATTGGTTCAGATCTGCAGGGGGTATTTGCCATACCCATTGCCTACCCAAGGCCTGAAGCCCAAGTCTAGCTTGTGTTCTGAAACTTCTGTCCTCACACTCTTGGCCCAGAAGCCCTCAAGTTTGGCAATTCCGGACCCTCAATGCAGCAATATGCCTGCCCTCTGGGAAAAATATATTGCCTAATGATATTCCCAGGCACCTCAAATGAGGATAAACATACACGGCACTCGACTGTACCTAAATTATATAGTCTAACCTGGGCAATAATGCACTGTCTGACACAACCTGAACCCGAAACTCTGGACCAACACCCAGGCAGCTGACCGCACACTGAGCACATGAGCCCCGACATGGCCTTAGATCGTCATCACTTCCCAACTGTGGTTTTCAGGCTTCAGAACTTAGACCTTATCTCCAACCACGGCCCAGGGTTGAAAATGATGCAGAAATCAGAGCTCCTTCCCCATGGCAAGAGACCTTGTGATTGGCATGTTATCCAAAGTTCAGTGTAGTTGAAACCAGTGTGGCCCATGAGGCCCCGCCCATGCGCACGGGCCACATTGGTCACAAACACACATGCTGACCCTCAGCCTGTGCCCAGTCTTTAAGTAAGGCCACTCAGTGGCTGGATGAAGAGACAGCATATTGGGTCTGCCATGCCCCTAGGCCCCAATTTATAACCATCGTTTGGGTTGTCCCTTCACTCTTCCCCAGGGCTCTGCTTTGGAATTCCTCTTTGGTTGGGACACCTGAGGTAACAAACCTGAGAGGAGACCTCCCATCCCACAGATTGACGGAACGAAATTGGGACCGGGTCAAATCCACAGAGAAGAAGATTCGTCCATGGCCCATGAGGCCTCCCCACGTTCCACGCCCATCTTTGATACAAAATCCAGAGACAAAAGCCTGAGCACGTGCCTCAGACTCGCTCTTTCTTCATATCCTGAGGGGTACTTCTCATGGTTTGTAGATTGGGCCTCCCATACCTACGTCCCAAAACCTTAGCTGAGTTTGTGTTTTCAGACTTCTGTCCTCAAAGTCCTGGGCCGCACACCCTCCAGGCTGGGGCCCCTGGAGCCACACATTAGGACTGTGCCTACCCAATCCATGGGAATTCTGCCCATTCCATTGTCCAAAATCTCACCAATTAAGAAAACTCTCCAAAGTCCCCGAGGCCATCCCAATAGTGTAGGTCTCCAGGGACAAACAAGGGCGGTGTGACACCAGGTGAGCATCTCCCTCCACTCATTCCATAGATGGATATCACCAGAGAAGAAGATTGAACCAGACAGGACCCTAGGCCATAATCGGATCCATTGTTTTGGTTTACAGGCATGTCTCCTCAAAAGCCTGGATTCCAATACCAGCATAGGGGGTTTCCTGAGGCACCCCTCAGAACAAATCTCATCTCCACAAGGAAACTTGTGCATGGGACGTATGTCAAAAGCTTAGGAGAATACTTCAGGGTCCCGGTGCCAACGCCCCATTCCAAGGCCCTCATGGACACAAACACACAATGGGCCCGATCCTAAAAGTCCATTTCAACTCAGCCACGCCGGTTGCTCCCGCAGAGCTATCCGATCTCAACTGTCTTGTTGCTAGGAGACATTTGGAATGCGAGGCCCGCTTCCCAGGCATCCACCCCGAACGGTGCTCTGGAGTCCTTCCATATGGGATATCCTGGAGCTGCCCAACAGGTCTCAATTGTCCCGCAGAAGGAATCCTTGAAGGGGGCATCCCACAACTCCCAACGTGGGAAAACCTCCATGGCCTTGAGATTCCGCTCCGTTCATGAAGGGGCAGTCATGCACAGAAACTCCAACCCGAGCCAACGTCTGATCCTCGCCGTGACTTCAGAAGCATGAGATATTCGTTCAGATCTGCAGGGGGTACCAGCCGTGCCCTCGGCCTGAAGCCCAAGTCTAGCTTCTGTTCTCAGACTTGTCCTCACACTCCTCGTCCAGAATCCCTCATGTTTGGCAATACCGGACCCACAATGCAGCACTCTGCCTGCCTCTAGAAAAAATATATTGCCTAATGAGTAGCCCAGGCACCTCAAATGAGGATAAACCTACACGGCTCTCGACTGTACCTGAATTATATAGTCTAACCTGGGTACTAATTCACTGTCTGACACAACCTGAACCCGAACCTCCGGACCAACACCCAGGCAGCTGACCGCACACTGAGCACATCAGACCCGCCATGGCCTTAGGTCGTCATCTCTTCCCAACTGCGGTTTTCAGGCTTCAGAACGTAGACCTTATCTCCAAACACTACCCAGGGTTGAAAATGATGCAGAAATCAGAGCTCCTTCCCCATGGCAAGAGACCTTGTGATTGGCATGTTATCCAAAGTTCAGTGTAGTTGAAACCAGTGTGGCCCATGAGGCCCCGCCCATGCTCGCGGGCCACATTGGTCACAAACACACATGCTGACCCTCAGCCTGTGCCCAGTCTTTAAGTAAGGCCACTCAGTGGCTGGATGAAGAGACAGCATATTGGGTCTGCCATGCCCCTAGGCCCCAATTTATAACCATCGTTTGGGTTATCCCTTCACTCTTCCCCAGGGCTCTGCTTTGGAATTCCTCTTTAGTTGGGACACCTGAGGTAACAAACCTGAGAGGACACTTCCCAACCCACAGATTGACGTAAAGGGATTGGGACCAGGCCAAATCCACAGAGAGGAAGATTTGTCCATGGCCCATGAGGCCTCCCCACGTTCCACGCCCATCTTTGATACAAAATCCAGAGACAAAAGCCTGAGCAAGCGCCTCAGACTCCCTCTTTCTTCATATCCTGAAGAGTCCTTCTCATGGTTTGTAGATTGGCCCTGCCATACCTACGTTCCCAACCTAAGCTGAGTTTGTGTTTTCAGACTTCTGTCCTCAGATTCCTGGGCCACACACCCTCCAGGCTGGGGCCCCTGGAGCCACACATTAGGACTGTGCCTACCCAATCCATGGGCATTCTGCCCATTCCATTATCCAAAATCGTACAAATTAGGAGAACTCTCCAAAGTCCCCGAGGCCATCCCAATAGTGTAGGTCTCCGGGGACAAACAAGGGCGGTCTGACACCAGCTGAGCAACTACCTCCACTCAAATCATAAATGGATGTCCCCAGAGAAGAAGATGGAACCAGACAGGACCCTAGGCCATATTCGGATCCATTGCTTTGGTTTACAGTCATGTCTCCTCAAAAGCCTGGATTCCAAGATCAGCATAGGGGGTTTCCTGAGGCACCCATCAGAACAAATCTCGTTTCCACAAGGAAACTTGTGCATGGGACCTATGTCAAAAACTTAGGAGAATACTTCAGGGTCCCGGTGTCACCGCCCCATTCCAAGGCCCTCATGGACACAAACACACATTAGGCCCCAACCTCGGGAAAGTCCATTTCAACACAGCCGCCCCGATTGCTCCCGCAGAGCCATCAAAACTCAACTGTCTTGTTGCTGGGAGAAAATTGGAATGCGAGGCGGGATTCCCTGGCATCGATCCTCGAACGGTGCTCTGGAGTCATTCCATATGGGATGTCCTGGAGCTGCCCAACAGGTCTCAATTGTCCCGCAGAAGGAATCCTTGAAGGGGGCATCCCACAACTCCCAACGTGGGAAAACCTCCATGGCCTTGAGATTCCGCTCTGTTCATGAAGGGGCAGTCATGCACAGAAACTCCAACCCGAGCCAACGTCAGACCTCGCCGTGACTTCAGATGCATGAAATATTGGTTCAGATCTGCAGGAGGTACCTGCCGTGCCCTCGGCCTGAAGCCCAAGTCTAGCTTGTGTTCTCAGACTTCTGTCCTCACACTCCTGGCCCAGAAGCCCTCAAGTTTGGCAATTCTGGAACCAAAGTGCAGCACTCTGCCTGCCCTCTAGAAAAAATATCTTGCCTATTGAGCTCCCCAGGCACCTCAAATGAGGATAAACCTATACGGCACTCGACTGTACCCAAATCATATAGTCTAACCTGGGACTAATGCACTGACTGACACAACCTGAGCCCGAACCTCCTGACCAACACCCAGGCAGCTGACCGCACACTGAGCATATCAGACCCGCCATGGCCTTAGGTCGTCATCTCTTCCCAACTTCGGTTTTTCAGGCTTCAGAACCTAGACCTTATCTCCAACCACTGCCCAGGGTTGAAAATGATGCAGATATCAGAACACATTCCCCATGGCCAGAGACCTTGTGTTTGGCAGGTTGTCCAAAGTCCAGTGTAGTTGAAACCAGTGTGGCCCATGAGGCCCCGCCCATGCTCGCGGGCCACATTGGTCACAAACACACATTGTGACCCTCAGCATGAGCCCAGTCCTCAAGTAAGGCCTCTCAGTGGCTGGATGAAGAGACAGCATATTGGGCCTGCCATGCACCTAGGCCCCAATTTTTAACCATAGTTTGGGTTGTCCCTTCACTCTTCCCCAGGGCTCTGCTTTGGAATTCCTATTTTGTTCGGACACCTGAGGTAATAAACCTGAAAGGAGACCTCCCATCCGACAATTGAAGAAAAACTATTGGGACCGGGCCAAATCCACAGAGAGGAAGATTCGTCCATATCCCATGAGGCCTCCCCACATTCTACAGCCATTGTTGATACAAAATCCAGAGACAAAAGCCTGAGCAAGTGCCTCAGACTCGCTCTTTCTTCATATCCTGAGGGGTACTTCTCATGGTTTGTAGATTGGGCCTCCCATACCTACGTCCCAAAACCTTAGCTGAGTTTGTGTTTTCAGACTTCTGTCCTCAAAGTCCTGGGCCGCACACCCTCCAGGCTGGGGCCCCTGGAGCCACACATTAGGACTGTGCCTACCCAATCCATGGGAATTCTGCCCATTCCATTGTCCAAAATCTCACCAATTAAGAAAACTCTCCAAAGTCCCCGAGGCCATCCCAATAGTGTAGGTCTCCAGGGACAAACAAGGGCGGTGTGACACCAGGTGAGCATCTCCCTCCACTCATTCCATAGATGGATATCACCAGAGAAGAAGATTGAACCAGACAGGACCCTAGGCCATAATCGGATCCATTGTTTTGGTTTACAGGCATGTCTCCTCAAAAGCCTGGTTTCCAATACCAGCATAGGGGGTTTCCTGAGGCACCCCTCAGAACAAATCTCATCTCCACAAGGAAACTTGTGCATGGGAGGTATGTCAAAAGCTTAGGAGAATACTTCAGGGTCCCGGTGCCAACGCCCCATTCCAAGGCCCTCATGGACACAAACACACAATGGGCCCGACCCTAAAAGTCCATTTCAACTCAGCCACGCCGGTTGCTCCCGCAGAGCTATCCGATCTCAACTATCTTGTTGCTAGGAGACATTTGGAGTGCGAGGCCCGCTTCCCAGGCATCCACCCCGAACGGTGCTCTGGAGTCCTTCCATATGGGATATCCTGGAGCTGCCCAACAGGTCTCAATTGTCCCGCAGAAGGAATCCTTGAATGGGGCATCCCACAACTCCCAACGTGGGAAAACCTCCATGGCCTTGAGATTCCGCTCCGTTCATGAAGGGGCAGTCATGCACAGAAACTCCAACCCGAGCCAACGTCTGATCCTCGCCGTGACTTCAGATGCATGAAATATTTGTTCAGATCTTCAGGAGGTACCTGCCGTGCCCTCGGCCTGAAGCCCAAGTCTAGCTTGTGTTCTCAGACTTCTGTCCTCACACTCCTGGCCCAGAAGCCCTCAAGTTTGGCAATTCTGGAACCAAAGTGTAGCACTCTGCCTGCCCTCTAGAAAAAATATCTTGCCTATTGAGCTCCCCAGGCACCTCAAATGAGGATAAACCTATACGGCACTCGACTGTACCCAAATCATATAGTCTAACCTGGGACTAATGCACTGACTGACACAACCTGAGCCCGAACCTCCTGACCAACACCCAGGCAGCTGACCGCACACTGAGCATATCAGACCCGCCATGGCCTTAGGTCGTCATCTCTTCCCAACTTCGGTTTTTCAGGCTTCAGAACCTAGACCTTATCTCCAACCACTGCCCAGGGTTGAAAATGATGCAGATATCAGAACACATTCCCCATGGCCAGAGACCTTGTGTTTGGCAGGTTGTCCAAAGTCCAGTGTAGTTGAAACCAGTGTGGCCCATGAGGCCCCGCCCATGCTCGCGGGCCACATTGGTCACAAACACACATTGTGACCCTCAGCATGAGCCCAGTCCTCAAGTAAGGCCTCTCAGTGGCTGGATGAAGAGACAGCATATTGGGCCTGCCATGCACCTAGGCCCCAATTTTTAACCATAGTTTGGGTTGTCCCTTCACTCTTCCCCAGGGCTCTGCTTTGGAATTCCTATTTTGTTCGGACACCTGAGGTAATAAACCTGAAAGGAGACCTCCCATCCGACAATTGAAGAAAAACTATTGGGACCGGGCCAAATCCACAGAGAGGAAGATTCGTCCATATCCCATGAGGCCTCCCCACATTCTACAGCCATTGTTGATACAAAATCCAGAGACAAAAGCCTGAGCAAGTGCCTCAGACTCCCTCTTTCTTCATAGCCTGAGGGGTACTTCTCATGGTTTGTAGATTGGGCCTCCCATACCTACGTCCCAAAACCTTAGCTGAGTTTGTGTTTTCAGACTTCTGTCCTCAAAGTCCTGGGCCGCACACCCTCCAGGCTGGGGCCCCTGGAGCCACACATTAGGACTGTGCCTATCCAATCCATGGGAATTCTGCCCTTTCCATTGTCCAAAATCTCACCAATTAAGAAAACTCTCCAAAGTCCCCGAGGCCATCCCAATAGTGTAGGTCTCCAGGGACAAACAAGGGCGGTGTGACACCAGGTGAGCATCTCCCACCATTCATTCCATAGATGGATATCACCAGAGAAGAAGATTGAACCAGACAGGACCCTAGGCCATAATCGGATCCATTGTTTTGGTTTACAGGCATGTCTCCTCAAAAGCCTGGTTTCCAATACCAGCATAGGGGGTTTCCTGAGGCACCCCTCAGAACAAATCTCATCTCCACAAGGAAACTTGTGCATGGGAGGTATGTCAAAAGCTTAGGAGAATACTTCAGGGTCCCGGTGCCAATGCCCCATTCCAAGGCCCTCATGGACACAAACACACAATGGGCCCGACCCTAAAAGTCCATTTCAACTCAGCCACGCCAGTTGCTCCCGCAGAGCTATCCGATCTCAACTGTCTTGTTGCTAGGAGACATTTGGAATGCGAGGCCCGCTTCCCAGGCATCCACCCCGAACGGTGCTCTGGAGTCCTTCCATATGGGATATCCTGGAGCTGCCCAACAGGTCTCAATTGTCCCGCAGAAGGAATCCTTGAAGGGGGCATCCCACAACTCCCAACGTGGGAAAACCTCCATGGCCTTGAGTTTCCGCTCCGTTCATGAAGGGGCAGTCATGCACAGAAACTCCAACCCGAGCCAACGTCTGATCCTCGCCGTGACTTCAGAAGCATGAGATATTCGTTCAGATCTGCAGGGGGTACCAGCCGTACTCTCGGCCTGAAGCCCAAGTCTA
The DNA here is from genome assembly GCF_964662115.1 of Mustela nivalis. Classification (NCBI taxonomy): domain Eukaryota; kingdom Metazoa; phylum Chordata; class Mammalia; order Carnivora; family Mustelidae; genus Mustela; species Mustela nivalis. Next base: position 64,290 of record NW_028135437.1, on the reverse strand, counting down.
GCTTCTGTTCTCAGACTTGTCCTCACACTCCTGGTCCAGAATCCCTCATTTTTGGCAATACCGGACCCACAATACAGCACTCTGCCTGCCTCTAGAAAAAATATATTGCCTAATGTGTAGCCCAGGCACCTCAAATGAGGATAAACCTACACGGCTCTCGACTGTACCTGAATTATATAGTCTAACCTGGGTACTAATTCACTGTCTGACACAACCTGAAACCGAACCTCCGGACCAACACCCAGGCAGCTGACCGCTCACTGAGCACATCAGACCCGCCATGGCCTTAGGTCGTCATCTCTTCCCAACTGCGGTTTTCAGGCTTCAGAACGTAGACCTTATCTCCAAACACTGCCCAGGGTTGAAAATGATGCAGAAATCAGAGCTCCTTCCCCATGGCAAGAGACCTTGTGATTGGATTGTTATCCAAAGTTCAGTGTAGTTGAAACCAGTGTGGCCCATGAGGTCCCGCCCATGCTCGCGGGCCACATTGGTCACAAACACACATGCTGACCCTCAGCCTGTGCCCAGTCTTTAAGTAAGGCCACTCAGTGGCTGGATGAAGAGACAGCATATTGGGTCTGCCATGCCCCTAGGCCCCAATTTATAACCATCGTTTGGGTTGTCCCTTCACTCTTCCCCAGGGCTCTGCTTTGGAATTCCTCTTTGGTTGGGACACCTGAGGTAAAAAACCTGAGAGGAGACCTCCCATCCCACAGATTGACGGAAAGAAATTGGGACCGGGCCAAATCCACAGAGAGGAAGATTCGTCCATGGCCCATGAGGCCTCCCCACGTTCCACGCCCATCTTTGATACAAAATCCAGAGACAAAATCCTGAGCAAGCGCCTCAGACTCGCTCTTTCTTCATATCCTGAAGAGTGCTTCTCATGGTTTGTAGATTGGCCCTGCCATACCTACGTTCCCAACCTAACTTGAGTTTGTGTTTTCAGACTTCTGTCCTCATGTTCCTGGGCCACACACACTACTGGCTGGGGCCCCTGGAGCCACACATTAGGACTGTGCCTACCCAATCCATGGGAATTCTGCCCATTCCATTGTCCAAAATCGTACAAATTAGGAGAACTCTCCAAAGTCCCAGGGGCCATCCCAATAGTGTAGGACTCCGGGGACAAACAAGGGTGGTCTGACAACAGGTGAGCATCTACCTCCACTCATTCCATAGATGGATATCCCCAGAGAAGAAGATGGAACCAGACAGGACCCTAGGCCATATTCGGATCCATTTTTTGGTTTACAGACATGTCTCCTCAAAAGCCTGGATTGCAAGACCAGCATAGGGGGTTTCCTGAAGCACCCATCAGAACAAATCTCGTTTCCACAAGGAAAATTGTGCATGGGAGGTATGTCAAAAGCTTAGGAGAATACTTCAGGGTCCCGGTGTCACCGCCCCATTCCAAGGCCCTCATGGACACAAACACACATTAGGCCCCAACCTCGGGAAAGTCCATTTCAACACAGCCGCCCCGATTGCTCCCGCAGAGCCATCAAAACTCAACTGTCTTGTTGCTGGGAGAAAATTGGAATGCGAGGCGGGATTCCCTGGCATCGATCCTCGAACGGTGCTCTGGAGTCATTCCCTATGGGATGTCCTGGAGCTGCCCAACAGGTCTCAATTGTCCCGCAGAAGGAATCCTTGAAGGGGGCATCCCACAACTCCCAACGTGGGAAAACCTCCATGGCCTTGAGATTCCGCTCCGTTCATGAAGGGGCAGTCATGCACAGAAACTCCAACCCGAGCCAACGTCTGATCCTCGCCGTGACTTCAGATGCATGAAATATTGGTTCAGATCTGCAGGAGGTACCTGCCGTGCCCTCGGCCTGAAGCCCAAGTCTAGCTTGTGTTCTCAGACTTCTGTCCTCACACTCCTGGCCCAGAAGCCCTCAAGTTTGGCAATTCTGGAACCAAAGTGCAGCACTCTGCCTGCCCTCTAGAAAAAATATCTTGCCTATTGAGCTCCCCAGGCACCTCAAATGAGGATAAACCTATACGGCACTCGACTGTACCCAAATCATATAGTCTAACCTGGGACTAATGCACTGACTGACACAACCTGAGCCCGAACCTCCTGACCAACACCCAGGCAGCTGACTGCACACTGAGCATATCAGACCCGCCATGGCCTTAGGTCGTCATCTCTTCCCAACTTCGGTTTTTCAGGCTTCAGAACCTAGACCTTATCTCCAACCACTGCCCAGGGTTGAAAATGATGCAGATATCAGAACACATTCCCCATGGCCAGAGACCTTGTGTTTGGCAGGTTGTCCAAAGTCCAGTGTAGTTGAAACCAGTGTGGCCCATGAGGGCCCGCCCATGCTCGCGGGCCACATTGGTCACAAACACACATTGTGACCCTCAGCATGAGCCCAGTCCTCAAGTAAGGCCTCTCAGTGGCTGGATGAAGAGACAGCATATTGGGCCTGCCATGCACCTAGGCCCCAATTTTTAACCATAGTTTGGGTTGTCCCTTCACTCTTCCCCAGGGCTCTGCTTTGGAATTCCTATTTTGTTCGGACACCTGAGGTAATAAACCTGAAAGGAGACCTCCCATCCGACAATTGAAGAAAAACTATTGGGACCGGGCCAAATCCACAGAGAGGAAGATTCGTCCATATCCCATGAGGCCTCCCCACATTCTACAGCCATTGTTGATACAAAATCCAGAGACAAAAGCCTGAGCAAGTGCCTCAGACTCGCTCTTTCTTCATATCCTGAGGGGTATTTCTCATGGTTTGTAGATTGGGCCTCCCATACCTACGTCCCAAAACCTTAGCTGAGTTTGTGTTTTCAGACTTCTGTCCTCAAAGTCCTGGGCCGCACACCCTCCAGGCTGGGGCCCCTGGAGCCACACATTAGGACTGTGCCTACCCAATCCATGGGAATTCTGCCCATTCTATTGTCCAAAATCTCACCAATTAAGAAAAGTCTCCAAAGTCCCCGAGGCCATCCCAATAGTGTAGGTCTCCAGGGACAAACAAGGGCGGTGTGACACCAGGTGAGCATCTCCCTCCACTCATTCCATAGATGGATATCACCAGAGAAGAAGATTGAACCAGACAGGACCCTAGGCCATAATCGGATCCATTGTTTTGGTTTACAGGCATGTCTCCTCAAAAGCCTGGATTCCAATACCAGCATAGGGGGTTTCCTGAGGCACCCCTCAGAACAAATCTCATCTCCACAAGGAAACTTGTGCATGGGACGTATGTCAAAAGCTTAGGAGAATACTTCAGGGTCCCGGTGCCAACGCCCCATTCCAAGGCCCTCATGGACACAAACACACAATGGGCCCGATCCTAAAAGTCCATTTCAACTCAGCCACGCCGGTTGCTCCCGCAGAGCTATCCGATCTCAACTGTCTTGTTGCTAGGAGACATTTGGAATGCGAGGCCCGCTTCCCAGGCATCCACCCCGAACGGTGCTCTGGAGTCCTTCCATATGGGATATCCTGGAGCTGCCCAACAGGTCTCAATTGTCCCGCAGAAGGAATCCTTGAAGGGGGCATCCCACAACTCCCAACGTGGGAAAACCTCCATGGCCTTGAGATTCCGCTCCGTTCATGAAGGGGCAGTCATGCACAGAAACTCCAACCCGAGCCAACGTCTGATCCTCGCCGTGACTTCAGAAGCATGAGATATTCGTTCAGATCTGCAGGGGGTACCAGCCGTGCCCTCGGCCTGAAGCCCAAGTCTAGCTTCTGTTCTCAGACTTGTCCTCACACTCCTCGTCCAGAATCCCTCATGTTTGGCAATACCGGACCCACAATGCAGCACTCTGCCTGCCTCTAGAAAAAATATATTGCCTAATGAGTAGCCCAGGCACCTCAAATGAGGATAAACCTACACGGCTCTCGACTGTACCTGAATTATATAGTCTAACCTGGGTACTAATTCACTGTCTGACACAACCTGAACCCGAACCTCCGGACCAACACCCAGGCAGCTGACCGCACACTGAGCACATCAGACCCGCCATGGCCTTAGGTCGTCATCTCTTCCCAACTGCGGTTTTCAGGCTTCAGAACGTAGACCTTATCTCCAAACACTACCCAGGGTTGAAAATGATGCAGAAATCAGAGCTCCTTCCCCATGGCAAGAGACCTTGTGATTGGCATGTTATCCAAAGTTCAGTGTAGTTGAAACCAGTGTGGCCCATGAGGCCCCGCCCATGCTCGCGGGCCACATTGGTCACAAACACACATGCTGACCCTCAGCCTGTGCCCAGTCTTTAAGTAAGGCCACTCAGTGGCTGGATGAAGAGACAGCATATTGGGTCTGCCATGCCCCTAGGCCCCAATTTATAACCATCGTTTGGGTTATCCCTTCACTCTTCCCCAGGGCTCTGCTTTGGAATTCCTCTTTAGTTGGGACACCTGAGGTAACAAACCTGAGAGGACACTTCCCAACCCACAGATTGACGTAAAGGGATTGGGACCAGGCCAAATCCACAGAGAGGAAGATTTGTCCATGGCCCATGAGGCCTCCCCACGTTCCACGCCCATCTTTGATACAAAATCCAGAGACAAAAGCCTGAGCAAGCGCCTCAGACTCCCTCTTTCTTCATATCCTGAAGAGTCCTTCTCATGGTTTGTAGATTGGCCCTGCCATACCTACGTTCCCAACCTAAGCTGAGTTTGTGTTTTCAGACTTCTGTCCTCAGATTCCTGGGCCACACACCCTCCAGGCTGGGGCCCCTGGAGCCACACATTAGGACTGTGCCTACCCAATCCATGGGCATTCTGCCCATTCCATTATCCAAAATCGTACAAATTAGGAGAACTCTCCAAAGTCCCCGAGGCCATCCCAATAGTGTAGGTCTCCGGGGACAAACAAGGGCGGTCTGACACCAGCTGAGCAACTACCTCCACTCAAATCATAAATGGATGTCCCCAGAGAAGAAGATGGAACCAGACAGGACCCTAGGCCATATTCGGATCCATTGCTTTGGTTTACAGTCATGTCTCCTCAAAAGCCTGGATTCCAAGATCAGCATAGGGGGTTTCCTGAGGCACCCATCAGAACAAATCTCGTTTCCACAAGGAAACTTGTGCATGGGACCTATGTCAAAAACTTAGGAGAATACTTCAGGGTCCCGGTGTCACCGCCCCATTCCAAGGCCCTCATGGACACAAACACACATTAGGCCCCAACCTCGGGAAAGTCCATTTCAACACAGCCGCCCCGATTGCTCCCGCAGAGCCATCAAAACTCAACTGTCTTGTTGCTGGGAGAAAATTGGAATGCGAGGCGGGATTCCCTGGCATCGATCCTCGAACGGTGCTCTGGAGTCATTCCATATGGGATGTCCTGGAGCTAACCAACAGGTCTCAATTGTCCCGCAGAAGGAATCCTTGAAGGGGGCATCCCACAACTCCCAACGTGGGAAAACCTCCATGGCCTTGAGATTCCGCTCTGTTCATGAAGGGGCAGTCATGCACAGAAACTCCAACCCGAGCCAACGTCTGATCCTCGCCGTGACTTCAGAAGCATGAGATATTCGTTCAGATCTGCAGGGGGTACCAGCCGTACTCTCGGCCTGAAGCCCAAGTCTAGCTTCTGTTCTCAGACTTGTCCTCACACTCCTGGTCCAGAATCCCTCATTTTTGGCAATACCGGACCCACAATACAGCACTCTGCCTGCCTCTAGAAAAAATATATTGCCTAATGTGTAGCCCAGGCACCTCAAATGAGGATAAACCTACACGGCTCTCGACTGTACCTGAATTATATAGTCTAACCTGGGTACTAATTCACTGTCTGACACAACCTGAAACCGAACCTCCGGACCAACACCCAGGCAGCTGACCGCTCACTGAGCACATCAGACCCGCCATGGCCTTAGGTCGTCATCTCTTCCCAACTGCGGTTTTCAGGCTTCAGAACGTAGACCTTATCTCCAAACACTGCCCAGGGTTGAAAATGATGCAGAAATCAGAGCTCCTTCCCCATGGCAAGAGACCTTGTGATTGGATTGTTATCCAAAGTTCAGTGTAGTTGAAACCAGTGTGGCCCATGAGGTCCCGCCCATGCTCGCGGGCCACATTGGTCACAAACACACATGCTGACCCTCAGCCTGTGCCCAGTCTTTAAGTAAGGCCACTCAGTGGCTGGATGAAGAGACAGCATATTGGGTCTGCCATGCCCCTAGGCCCCAATTTATAACCATCGTTTGGGTTGTCCCTTCACTCTTCCCCAGGGCTCTGCTTTGGAATTCCTCTTTGGTTGGGACACCTGAGGTAAAAAACCTGAGAGGAGACCTCCCATCCCACAGATTGACGGAAAGAAATTGGGACCGGGCCAAATCCACAGAGAGGAAGATTCGTCCATGGCCCATGAGGCCTCCCCACGTTCCACGCCCATCTTTGATACAAAATCCAGAGACAAAATCCTGAGCAAGCGCCTCAGACTCGCTCTTTCTTCATATCCTGAAGAGTGCTTCTCATGGTTTGTAGATTGGCCCTGCCATACCTACGTTCCCAACCTAACTTGAGTTTGTGTTTTCAGACTTCTGTCCTCATGTTCCTGGGCCACACACACTACTGGCTGGGGCCCCTGGAGCCACACATTAGGACTGTGCCTACCCAATCCATGGGAATTCTGCCCATTCCATTGTCCAAAATCGTACAAATTAGGAGAACTCTCCAAAGTCCCAGGGGCCATCCCAATAGTGTAGGACTCCGGGGACAAACAAGGGTGGTCTGACAACAGGTGAGCATCTACCTCCACTCATTCCATAGATGGATATCCCCAGAGAAGAAGATGGAACCAGACAGGACCCTAGGCCATATTCGGATCCATTTTTTGGTTTACAGACATGTCTCCTCAAAAGCCTGGATTGCAAGACCAGCATAGGGGGTTTCCTGAAGCACCCATCAGAACAAATCTCGTTTCCACAAGGAAAATTGTGCATGGGAGGTATGTCAAAAGCTTAGGAGAATACTTCAGGGTCCCGGTGTCACCGCCCCATTCCAAGGCCCTCATGGACACAAACACACATTAGGCCCCAACCTCGGGAAAGTCCATTTCAACACAGCCGCCCCGATTGCTCCCGCAGAGCCATCAAAACTCAACTGTCTTGTTGCTGGGAGAAAATTGGAATGCGAGGCGGGATTCCCTGGCATCGATCCTCGAACGGTGCTCTGGAGTCATTCCCTATGGGATGTCCTGGAGCTGCCCAACAGGTCTCAATTGTCCCGCAGAAGGAATCCTTGAAGGGGGCATCCCACAACTCCCAACGTGGGAAAACCTCCATGGCCTTGAGATTCCGCTCCGTTCATGAAGGGGCAGTCATGCACAGAAACTCCAACCCGAGCCAACGTCTGATCCTCGCCGTGACTTCAGATGCATGAAATATTGGTTCAGATCTGCAGGAGGTACCTGCCGTGCCCTCGGCCTGAAGCCCAAGTCTAGCTTGTGTTCTCAGACTTCTGTCCTCACACTCCTGGCCCAGAAGCCCTCAAGTTTGGCAATTCTGGAACCAAAGTGCAGCACTCTGCCTGCCCTCTAGAAAAAATATCTTGCCTATTGAGCTCCCCAGGCACCTCAAATGAGGATAAACCTATACGGCACTCGACTGTACCCAAATCATATAGTCTAACCTGGGACTAATGCACTGACTGACACAACCTGAGCCCGAACCTCCTGACCAACACCCAGGCAGCTGACTGCACACTGAGCATATCAGACCCGCCATGGCCTTAGGTCGTCATCTCTTCCCAACTTCGGTTTTTCAGGCTTCAGAACCTAGACCTTATCTCCAACCACTGCCCAGGGTTGAAAATGATGCAGATATCAGAACACATTCCCCATGGCCAGAGACCTTGTGTTTGGCAGGTTGTCCAAAGTCCAGTGTAGTTGAAACCAGTGTGGCCCATGAGGGCCCGCCCATGCTCGCGGGCCACATTGGTCACAAACACACATTGTGACCCTCAGCATGAGCCCAGTCCTCAAGTAAGGCCTCTCAGTGGCTGGATGAAGAGACAGCATATTGGGCCTGCCATGCACCTAGGCCCCAATTTTTAACCATAGTTTGGGTTGTCCCTTCACTCTTCCCCAGGGCTCTGCTTTGGAATTCCTATTTTGTTCGGACACCTGAGGTAATAAACCTGAAAGGAGACCTCCCATCCGACAATTGAAGAAAAACTATTGGGACCGGGCCAAATCCACAGAGAGGAAGATTCGTCCATATCCCATGAGGCCTCCCCACATTCTACAGCCATTGTTGATACAAAATCCAGAGACAAAAGCCCGAGCAAGTGCCTCAGACTCGCTCTTTCTTCATAGCCTGAGGGGTACTTCTCATGGTTTGTAGATTGGGCCTCCCATACCTACGTCCCAAAACCTTAGCTGAGTTTGTGTTTTCAGACTTCTGTCCTCAAAGTCCTGGGCCGCACACCCTCCAGGCTGGGGCCCCTGGAGCCACACATTAGGACTGTGCCTACCCAATCCATGGGAATTCTGCCCATTCTATTGTCCAAAATCTCACCAATTAAGAAAAGTCTCCAAAGTCCCCGAGGCCATCCCAATAGTGTAGGTCTCCAGGGACAAACAAGGGCGGTGTGACACCAGGTGAGCATCTCCCTCCACTCATTCCATAGATGGATATCACCAGAGAAGAAGATTGAACCAGACAGGACCCTAGGCCATAATCGGATCCATTGTTTTGGTTTACAGGCATGTCTCCTCAAAAGCCTGGATTCCAATACCAGCATAGGGGGTTTCCTGAGGCACCCCTCAGAACAAATCTCATCTCCACAAGGAAACTTGTGCATGGGACGTATGTCAAAAGCTTAGGAGAATACTTCAGGGTCCCGGTGCCAACGCCCCATTCCAAGGCCCTCATGGACACAAACACACAATGGGCCCGATCCTAAAAGTCCATTTCAACTCAGCCACGCCGGTTGCTCCCGCAGAGCTATCCGATCTCAACTGTCTTGTTGCTAGGAGACATTTGGAATGCGAGGCCCGCTTCCCAGGCATCCACCCCGAACGGTGCTCTGGAGTCCTTCCATATGGGATATCCTGGAGCTGCCCAACAGGTCTCAATTGTCCCGCAGAAGGAATCCTTGAAGGGGGCATCCCACAACTCCCAACGTGGGAAAACCTCCATGGCCTTGAGATTCCGCTCCGTTCATGAAGGGGCAGTCATGCACAGAAACTCCAACCCGAGCCAACGTCTGATCCTCGCCGTGACTTCAGAAGCATGAGATATTCGTTCAGATCTGCAGGGGGTACCAGCCGTGCCCTCGGCCTGAAGCCCAAGTCTAGCTTCTGTTCTCAGACTTGTCCTCACACTCCTGGTCCAGAATCCCTCATGTTTGGCAATACCGGACCCACAATGCAGCACTCTGCCTGCCTCTAGAAAAAATATATTGCCTAATGAGTAGCCCAGGCACCTCAAATGAGGATAAACCTACACGGCTCTCGACTGTACCTGAATTATATAGTCTAACCTGGGTACTAATTCACTGTCTGACACAACCTGAACCCGAACCTCCGGACCAACACCCAGGCAGCTGACCGCACACTGAGCACATCAGACCCGCCATGGCCTTAGGTCGTCATCTCTTCCCAACTGCGGTTTTCAGGCTTCAGAACGTAGACCTTATCTCCAAACACTACCCAGGGTTGAAAATGATGCAGAAATCAGAGCTCCTTCCCCATGGCAAGAGACCTTGTGATTGGCATGTTATCCAAAGTTCAGTGTAGTTGAAACCAGTGTGGCCCATGAGGCCCCGCCCATGCTCGCGGGCCACATTGGTCACAAACACACATGCTGACCCTCAGCCTGTGCCCAGTCTTTAAGTAAGGCCACTCAGTGGCTGGATGAAGAGACAGCATATTGGGTCTGCCATGCCCCTAGGCCCCAATTTATAACCATCGTTTGGGTTATCCCTTCACTCTTCCCCAGGGCTCTGCTTTGGAATTCCTCTTTAGTTGGGACACCTGAGGTAACAAACCTGAGAGGACACTTCCCAACCCACAGATTGACGTAAAGGGATTGGGACCAGGCCAAATCCACAGAGAGGAAGATTTGTCCATGGCCCATGAGGCCTCCCCACGTTCCACGCCCATCTTTGATACAAAATCCAGAGACAAAAGCCTGAGCAAGCGCCTCAGACTCCCTCTTTCTTCATATCCTGAAGAGTCCTTCTCATGGTTTGTAGATTGGCCCTGCCATACCTACGTTCCCAACCTAAGCTGAGTTTGTGTTTTCAGACTTCTGTCCTCAGATTCCTGGGCCACACACCCTCCAGGCTGGGGCCCCTGGAGCCACACATTAGGACTGTGCCTACCCAATCCATGGGCATTCTGCCCATTCCATTATCCAAAATCGTACAAATTAGGAGAACTCTCCAAAGTCCCCGAGGCCATCCCAATAGTGTAGGTCTCCGGGGACAAACAAGGGCGGTCTGACACCAGCTGAGCAACTACCTCCACTCAAATCATAAATGGATGTCCCCAGAGAAGAAGATGGAACCAGACAGGACCCTAGGCCATATTCGGATCCATTGCTTTGGTTTACAGTCATGTCTCCTCAAAAGCCTGGATTCCAAGATCAGCATAGGGGGTTTCCTGAGGCACCCATCAGAACAAATCTCGTTTCCACAAGGAAACTTGTGCATGGGACCTATGTCAAAAACTTAGGAGAATACTTCAGGGTCCCGGTGTCACCGCCCCATTCCAAGGCCCTCATGGACACAAACACACATTAGGCCCCAACCTCGGGAAAGTCCATTTCAACACAGCCGCCCCGATTGCTCCCGCAGAGCCATCAAAACTCAACTGTCTTGTTGCTGGGAGAAAATTGGAATGCGAGGCGGGATTCCCTGGCATCGATCCTCGAACGGTGCTCTGGAGTCATTCCATATGGGATGTCCTGGAGCTAACCAACAGGTCTCAATTGTCCCGCAGAAGGAATCCTTGAAGGGGGCATCCCACAACTCCCAACGTGGGAAAACCTCCATGGCCTTGAGATTCCGCTCTGTTCATGAAGGGGCAGTCATGCACAGAAACTCCAACCCGAGCCAACGTCAGACCTCGCCGTGACTTCAGATGCATGAAATATTGGTTCAGATCTGCAGGAGGTACCTGCCGTGCCCTCGGCCTGAAGCCCAAGTCTAGCTTGTGTTCTCAGACTTCTGTCCTCACACTCCTGGCCCAGAAGCCCTCAAGTTTGGCAATTCTGGAACCAAAGTGCAGCACTCTGCCTGCCCTCTAGAAAAAATATCTTGCCTACTGAGCTCCCCAGGCACCTCTAATGAGGATAAACCTATACGGCACTCGACTGTACCCAAATCATATAGTCTAACCTGGGACTAATGCACTGACTGACACAACCTGAGCCCGAACCTCCTGACCAACACCCAGGCAGCTGACCGCACACTGAGCATATCAGACCCGCCATGGCCTTAGGTCGTCATCTCTTCCCAACTTCGGTTTTTCAGGCTTCAGAACCTAGACCTTATCTCCAACCACTGCCCAGGGTTGAAAATGATGCAGATATCAGAACACATTCCCCATGGCCAGAGACCTTGTGTTTGGCAGGTTGTCCAAAGTCCAGTGTAGTTGAAACCAGTGTGGCCCATGAGGCCCCGCCCATGCTCGCGGGCCACATTGGTCACAAACACACATTGTGACCCTCAGCATGAGCCCAGTCCTCAAGTAAGGCCTCTCAGTGGCTGGATGAAGAGACAGCATATTGGGCCTGCCATGCACCTAGGCCCCAATTTTTAACCATAGTTTGGGTTGTCCCTTCACTCTTCCCCAGGGCTCTGCTTTGGAATTCCTATTTTGTTCGGACACCTGAGGTAATAAACCTGAAAGGAGACCTCCCATCCGACAATTGAAGAAAAACTATTGGGACCGGGCCAAATCCACAGAGAGGAAGATTCGTCCATATCCCATGAGGCCTCCCCACATTCTACAGCCATTGTTGATACAAAATCCAGAGACAAAAGCCTGAGCAAGTGCCTCAGACTCGCTCTTTCTTCATATCCTGAGGGGTACTTCTCATGGTTTGTAGATTGGGCCTCCCATACCTACGTCCCAAAACCTTAGCTGAGTTTGTGTTTTCAGACTTCTGTCCTCAAAGTCCTGGGCCGCACACCCTCCAGGCTGGGGCCCCTGGAGCCACACATTAGGACTGTGCCTACCCAATCCATGGGAATTCTGCCCATTCCATTGTCCAAAATCTCACCAATTAAGAAAAGTCTCCAAAGTCCCCGAGGCCATCCCAATAGTGTAGGTCTCCAGGGACAAACAAGGGCGGTGTGACACCAGGTGAGCATCTCCCTCCACTCATTCCATAGATGGATATCACCAGAGAAGAAGATTGAACCAGACAGGACCCTAGGCCATAATCGGATCCATTGTTTTGGTTTACAGGCATGTCTCCTCAAAAGCCTGGTTTCCAATACCAGCATAGGGGGTTTCCTGAGGCACCCCTCAGAACAAATCTCATCTCCACAAGGAAACTTGTGCATGGGACGTATGTCAAAAGCTTAGGAGAATACTTCAGGGTCCCGGTGCCAACGCCCCATTCCAAGGCCCTCATGGACACAAACACACAATGGGCCCGAACCTAAAAGTCCATTTCAACTCAGCCACGCCGGTTGCTCCCGCAGAGCTATCCGATCTCAACTGTCTTGTTGCTAGGAGACATTTGGAGTGCGAGGCCCGCTTCCCAGGCATCCACCCCGAACGGTGCTCTGGAGTCCTTCCATATGGGATATCCTGGAGCTGCCCAACAGGTCTCAATTGTCCCGCAGAAGGAATCCTTGAAGGGGGCATCCCACAACTCCCAACGTGGGAAAACCTCCATGGCCTTGAGATTCCGCTCCGTTCATGAAGGGGCAGTCATGCACAGAAACTCCAACCCGAGCCAACGTCTGATCCTCGCCGTGACTTCAGATGCATGAAATATTTGTTCAGATCTTCAGGAGGTACCTGCCGTGCCCTCGGCCTGAAGCCCAAGTCTAGCTTGTGTTCTCAGACTTCTGTCCTCACACTCCTGGCCCAGAAGCCCTCAAGTTTGGCAATTCTGGAACCAAAGTGCAGCACTCTGCCTGCCCTCTAGAAAAAATATCTTGCCTATTGAGCTCCCCAGGCACCTCAAATGAGGATAAACCTATACGGCACTCGACTGTACCCAAATCATATAGTCTAACCTGGGACTAATGCACTGACTGACACAACCTGAGCCCGAACCTCCTGACCAACACCCAGGCAGCTGACCGCACACTGAGCATATCAGACCCGCCATGGCCTTAGGTCGTCATCTCTTCCCAACTTCGGTTTTTCAGGCTTCAGAACCTAGACCTTATCTCCAACCACTGCCCAGGGTTGAAAATGATGCAGATATCAGAACACATTCCCCATGGCCAGAGACCTTGTGTTTGGCAGGTTGTCCAAAGTCCAGTGTAGTTGAAACCAGTGTGGCCCATGAGGCCCCGCCCATGCTCGCGGGCCACATTGGTCACAAACACACATTGTGACCCTCAGCATGAGCCCAGTCCTCAAGTAAGGCCTCTCAGTGGCTGGATGAAGAGACAGCATATTGGGCCTGCCATGCACCTAGGCCCCAATTTTTAACCATAGTTTGGGTTGTCCCTTCACTCTTCCCCAGGGCTCTGCTTTGGAATTCCTATTTTGTTCGGACACCTGAGGTAATAAACCTGAAAGGAGACCTCCCATCCGACAATTGAAGAAAAACTATTGGGACCGGGCCAAATCCACAGAGAGGAAGATTCGTCCATATCCCATGAGGCCTCCCCACATTCTACAGCCATTGTTGATACAAAATCCAGAGACAAAAGCCTGAGCAAGTGCCTCAGACTCGCTCTTTCTTCATAGCCTGAGGGGTACTTCTCATGGTTTGTAGATTGGGCCTCCCATACCTACGTCCCAAAACCTTAGCTGAGTTTGTGTTTTCAGACTTCTGTCCTCAAAGTCCTGGGCCGCACACCCTCCAGGCTGGGGCCCCTGGAGCCACACATTAGGACTGTGCCTATCCAATCCATGGGAATTCTGCCCTTTCCATTGTCCAAAATCTCACCAATTAAGAAAACTCTCCAAAGTCCCCGAGGCCATCCCAATAGTGTAGGTCTCCAGGGACAAACAAGGGCGGTGTGACACCAGGTGAGCATCTCCCTCCATTCATTCCATAGATGGATATCACCAGAGAAGAAGATTGAACCAGACAGGACCCTAGGCCATAATCGGATCCATTGTTTTGGTTTACAGGCATGTCTCCTCAAAAGCCTGGTTTCCAATACCAGCATAGGGGGTTTCCTGAGGCACCCCTCAGAACAAATCTCATCTCCACAAGGAAACTTGTGCATGGGAGGTATGTCAAAAGCTTAGGAGAATACTTCAGGGTCCCGGTGCCAATGCCCCATTCCAAGGCCCTCATGGACACAAACACACAATGGGCCCGACCCTAAAAGTCCATTTCAACTCAGCCACGCCAGTTGCTCCCGCAGAGCTATCCGATCTCAACTGTCTTGTTGCTAGGAGACATTTGGAATGCGAGGCCCGCTTCCCAGGCATCCACCCCGAACGGTGCTCTGGAGTCCTTCCATATGGGATATCCTGGAGCTGCCCAACAGGTCTCAATTGTCCCGCAGAAGGAATCCTTGAAGGGGGCATCCCACAACTCCCAACGTGGGAAAACCTCCATGGCCTTGAGTTTCCGCTCCGTTCATGAAGGGGCAGTCATGCACAGAAACTCCAACCCGAGCCAACGTCTGATCCTCGCCGTGACTTCAGAAGCATGAGATATTCGTTCAGATCTGCAGGGGGTACCAGCCGTACTCTCGGCCTGAAGCCCAAGTCTAGCTTCTGTTCTCAGACTTGTCCTCACACTCCTGGTCCAGAATCCCTCATTTTTGGCAATACCGGACCCACAATACAGCACTCTGCCTGCCTCTAGAAAAAATATATTGCCTAATGTGTAGCCCAGGCACCTCAAATGAGGATAAACCTACACGGCTCTCGACTGTACCTGAATTATATAGTCTAACCTGGGTACTAATTCACTGTCTGACACAACCTGAAACCGAACCTCCGGACCAACACCCAGGCAGCTGACCGCTCACTGAGCACATCAGACCCGCCATGGCCTTAGGTCGTCATCTCTTCCCAACTGCGGTTTTCAGGCTTCAGAACGTAGACCTTATCTCCAAACACTGCCCAGGGTTGAAAATGATGCAGAAATCAGAGCTCCTTCCCCATGGCAAGAGACCTTGTGATTGGATTGTTATCCAAAGTTCAGTGTAGTTGAAACCAGTGTGGCCCATGAGGTCCCGCCCATGCTCGCGGGCCACATTGGTCACAAACACACATGCTGACCCTCAGCCTGTGCCCAGTCTTTAAGTAAGGCCACTCAGTGGCTGGATGAAGAGACAGCATATTGGGTCTGCCATGCCCCTAGGCCCCAATTTATAACCATCGTTTGGGTTGTCCCTTCACTCTTCCCCAGGGCTCTGCTTTGGAATTCCTCTTTGGTTGGGACACCTGAGGTAAAAAACCTGAGAGGAGACCTCCCATCCCACAGATTGACGGAAAGAAATTGGGACCGGGCCAAATCCACAGAGAGGAAGATTCGTCCATGGCCCATGAGGCCTCCCCACGTTCCACGCCCATCTTTGATACAAAATCCAGAGACAAAATCCTGAGCAAGCGCCTCAGACTCGCTCTTTCTTCATATCCTGAAGAGTGCTTCTCATGGTTTGTAGATTGGCCCTGCCATACCTACGTTCCCAACCTAACTTGAGTTTGTGTTTTCAGACTTCTGTCCTCATGTTCCTGGGCCACACACACTACTGGCTGGGGCCCCTGGAGCCACACATTAGGACTGTGCCTACCCAATCCATGGGAATTCTGCCCATTCCATTGTCCAAAATCGTACAAATTAGGAGAACTCTCCAAAGTCCCAGGGGCCATCCCAATAGTGTAGGACTCCGGGGACAAACAAGGGTGGTCTGACAACAGGTGAGCATCTACCTCCACTCATTCCATAGATGGATATCCCCAGAGAAGAAGATGGAACCAGACAGGACCCTAGGCCATATTCGGATCCATTTTTTGGTTTACAGACATGTCTCCTCAAAAGCCTGGATTGCAAGACCAGCATAGGGGGTTTCCTGAAGCACCCATCAGAACAAATCTCGTTTCCACAAGGAAAATTGTGCATGGGAGGTATGTCAAAAGCTTAGGAGAATACTTCAGGGTCCCGGTGTCACCGCCCCATTCCAAGGCCCTCATGGACACAAACACACATTAGGCCCCAACCTCGGGAAAGTCCATTTCAACACAGCCGCCCCGATTGCTCCCGCAGAGCCATCAAAACTCAACTGTCTTGTTGCTGGGAGAAAATTGGAATGCGAGGCGGGATTCCCTGGCATCGATCCTCGAACGGTGCTCTGGAGTCATTCCCTATGGGATGTCCTGGAGCTGCCCAACAGGTCTCAATTGTCCCGCAGAAGGAATCCTTGAAGGGGGCATCCCACAACTCCCAACGTGGGAAAACCTCCATGGCCTTGAGATTCCGCTCCGTTCATGAAGGGGCAGTCATGCACAGAAACTCCAACCCGAGCCAACGTCTGATCCTCGCCGTGACTTCAGATGCATGAAATATTGGTTCAGATCTGCAGGAGGTACCTGCCGTGCCCTCGGCCTGAAGCCCAAGTCTAGCTTGTGTTCTCAGACTTCTGTCCTCACACTCCTGGCCCAGAAGCCCTCAAGTTTGGCAATTCTGGAACCAAAGTGCAGCACTCTGCCTGCCCTCTAGAAAAAATATCTTGCCTATTGAGCTCCCCAGGCACCTCAAATGAGGATAAACCTATACGGCACTCGACTGTACCCAAATCATATAGTCTAACCTGGGACTAATGCACTGACTGACACAACCTGAGCCCGAACCTCCTGACCAACACCCAGGCAGCTGACTGCACACTGAGCATATCAGACCCGCCATGGCCTTAGGTCGTCATCTCTTCCCAACTTCGGTTTTTCAGGCTTCAGAACCTAGACCTTATCTCCAACCACTGCCCAGGGTTGAAAATGATGCAGATATCAGAACACATTCCCCATGGCCAGAGACCTTGTGTTTGGCAGGTTGTCCAAAGTCCAGTGTAGTTGAAACCAGTGTGGCCCATGAGGCCCCGCCCATGCTCGCGGGCCACATTGGTCACAAACACACATTGTGACCCTCAGCATGAGCCCAGTCCTCAAGTAAGGCCTCTCAGTGGCTGGATGAAGAGACAGCATATTGGGCCTGCCATGCACCTAGGCCCCAATTTTTAACCATAGTTTGGGTTGTCCCTTCACTCTTCCCCAGGGCTCTGCTTTGGAATTCCTATTTTGTTCGGACACCTGAGGTAATAAACCTGAAAGGAGACCTCCCATCCGACAATTGAAGAAAAACTATTGGGACCGGGCCAAATCCACAGAGAGGAAGATTCGTCCATATCCCATGAGGCCTCCCCACATTCTACAGCCATTGTTGATACAAAATCCAGAGACAAAAGCCTGAGCAAGTGCCTCAGACTCGCTCTTTCTTCATAGCCTGAGGGGTACTTCTCATGGTTTGTAGATTGGGCCTCCCATACCTACGTCCCAAAACCTTAGCTGAGTTTGTGTTTTCAGACTTCTGTCCTCAAAGTCCTGGGCCGCACACCCTCCAGGCTGGGGCCCCTGGAGCCACACATTAGGACTGTGCCTACCCAATCCATGGGAATTCTGCCCATTCCATTGTCCAAAATCTCACCAATTAAGAAAACTCTCCAAAGTCCCCGAGGCCATCCCAATAGTGTAGGTCTCCAGGGACAAACAAGGGCGGTGTGACACCAGGTGAGCATCTCCCTCCACTCATTCCATAGATGGATATCACCAGAGAAGAAGATTGAACCAGACAGGACCCTAGGCCATAATCGGATCCATTGTTTTGGTTTACAGGCATGTCTCCTCAAAAGCCTGGATTCCAATACCAGCATAGGGGGTTTCCTGAGGCACCCCTCAGAACAAATCTCATCTCCACAAGGAAACTTGTGCATGGGAGATATGTCAAAAGCTTAGGAGAATACTTCAGGGTCCCGGTGCCAACGCCCCATTCCAAGGCCCTCATGGACACAAACACACAATGGGCCCGATCCTAAAAGTCCATTTCAACTCAGCCACGCCGGTTGCTCCCGCAGAGCTATCCGATCTCAACTGTCTTGTTGCTAGGAGACATTTGGAATGCGAGGCCCGCTTCCCAGGCATCCACCCCGAACGGTGCTCTGGAGTCCTTCCATATGGGATATCCTGGAGCTGCCCAACAGGTCTCAATTGTCCCGCAGAAGGAATCCTTGAAGGGGGCATCCCACAACTCCCGACGTGGTAAAACCTCCATGGCCTTGAGATTCCGCTCCGTTCATGAAGGGGCAGTCATGCACAGAAACTCCAACCCGAGCCAACGTCTGATCCTCGCCGTGACTTCAGAAGCATGAGATATTCGTTCAGATCTGCAGGGGGTACCAGCCGTGCCCTCGGCCTGAAGCCCAAGTCTAGCTTCTGTTCTCAGACTTGTCCTCACACTCCTGGTCCAGAATCCCTCATGTTTGGCAATACCGGACCCACAATGCAGCACTCTGCCTGCCTCTAGAAAAAATATATTGCCTAATGAGTAGCCCAGGCACCTCAAATGAGGATAAACCTACACGGCTCTCGACTGTACCTGAATTATATAGTCTAACCTGGGTACTAATTCACTGTCTGACACAACATGAACCCGAACCTCCGGACCAACAACCAGGCAGCTGACCGCACACTGAGCACATCAGACCCGCCATGGCCTTAGGTCGTCATCTCTTCCCAACTGCGGTTTTCAGGCTTCAGAACGTAGACCTTATCTCCAAACACTGCCCAGGGTTGAAAATGATGCAGAAATCAGAGCTCCTTCCCCATGGCAAGAGACCTTGTGATTGGCATGTTATCCAAAGTTCAGTGTAGTTGAAACCAGTGTGGCCCATGAGGCCCCGCCCATGCTCGCGGGCCATATTGGTCACAAACACACATGCTGACCCTCAGCCTGTGCCCAGTCTTTAAGTAAGGCCACTCAGTGGCTGGATGAAGAGACAGCATATTGGGTCTGCCATGCCCCTAGGCCCCAATTTATAACCATCGTTTGGGTTGTCCCTTCACTCTTCCCCAGGGCTCTGCTTTGGAATTCCTCTTTGGTTGGGACACCTGAGGTAAAAAACCTGAGAGGAGACCTCCCATCCCACAGATTGACGGAAAGAAATTGGGACCGGGCCAAATCCACAGAGAGGAAGATTCGTCCATGGCCCATGAGGCCTCCCCACGTTCCACGCCCATCTTTGATACAAAATCCAGAGACAAAATCCTGAGCAAGCGCCTCAGACTCGCTCTTTCTTCATATCCTGAAGAGTGCTTCTCATGGTTTGTAGATTGGCCCTGCCATACCTACGTTCCCAACCTAACTTGAGTTTGTGTTTTCAGACTTCTGTCCTCATGTTCCTGGGCCACACACACTACTGGCTGGGGCCCCTGGAGCCACACATTAGGACTGTGCCTACCCAATCCATGGGAATTCTGCCCATTCCATTGTCCAAAATCGTACAAATTAGGAGAACTCTCCAAAGTCCCAGGGGCCATCCCAATAGTGTAGGACTCCGGGGACAAACAAGGGTGGTCTGACAACAGGTGAGCATCTACCTCCACTCATTCCATAGATGGATATCCCCAGAGAAGAAGATGGAACCAGACAGGACCCTAGGCCATATTCGGATCCATTTTTTGGTTTACAGACATGTCTCCTCAAAAGCCTGGATTGCAAGACCAGCATAGGGGGTTTCCTGAAGCACCCATCAGAACAAATCTCGTTTCCACAAGGAAAATTGTGCATGGGAGGTATGTCAAAAGCTTAGGAGAATACTTCAGGGTCCCGGTGTCACCGCCCCATTCCAAGGCCCTCATGGACACAAACACACATTAGGCCCCAACCTCGGGAAAGTCCATTTCAACACAGCCGCCCCGATTGCTCCCGCAGAGCCATCAAAACTCAACTGTCTTGTTGCTGGGAGAAAATTGGAATGCGAGGCGGGATTCCCTGGCATCGATCCTCGAACGGTGCTCTGGAGTCATTCCCTATGGGATGTCCTGGAGCTGCCCAACAGGTCTCAATTGTCCCGCAGAAGGAATCCTTGAAGGGGGCATCCCACAACTCCCAACGTGGGAAAACCTCCATGGCCTTGAGATTCCGCTCCGTTCATGAAGGGGCAGTCATGCACAGAAACTCCAACCCGAGCCAACGTCTGATCCTCGCCGTGACTTCAGATGCATGAAATATTGGTTCAGATCTGCAGGAGGTACCTGCCGTGCCCTCGGCCTGAAGCCCAAGTCTAGCTTGTGTTCTCAGACTTCTGTCCTCACACTCCTGGCCCAGAAGCCCTCAAGTTTGGCAATTCTGGAACCAAAGTGCAGCACTCTGCCTGCCCTCTAGAAAAAATATCTTGCCTATTGAGCTCCCCAGGCACCTCAAATGAGGATAAACCTATACGGCACTCGACTGTACCCAAATCATATAGTCTAACCTGGGACTAATGCACTGACTGACACAACCTGAGCCCGAACCTCCTGACCAACACCCAGGCAGCTGACCGCACACTGAGCATATCAGACCCGCCATGGCCTTAGGTCGTCATCTCTTCCCAACTTTGGTTTTTCAGGCTTCATTACCTAGACCTTATCTCCAACCACTGCCCAGGGTTGAAAATGATGCAGATATCAGAACACATTCCCCATGGCCAGAGACCTTGTGTTTGGCAGGTTGTCCAAAGTCCAGTGTAGTTGAAACCAGTGTGGCCCATGAGGCCCCGCCCATGCTCGCGGGCCACATTGGTCACAAACACACATTGTGACCCTCAGCATGAGCCCAGTCCTCAAGTAAGGCCTCTCAGTGGCTGGATGAAGAGACAGCATATTGGGCCTGCCATGCACCTAGGCCCCAATTTTTAACCATAGTTTGGGTTGTCCCTTCACTCTTCCCCAGGGCTCTGCTTTGGAATTCCTATTTTGTTCGGACACCTGAGGTAATAAACCTGAAAGGAGACCTCCCATCCGACAATTGAAGAAAAACTATTGGGACCGGGCCAAATCCACAGAGAGGAAGATTCGTCCATATCCCATGAGGCCTCCCCACATTCTACAGCCATTGTTGATACAAAATCCAGAGACAAAAGCCTGAGCAAGTGCCTCAGACTCGCTCTTTCTTCATATCCTGAGGGGTACTTCTCATGGTTTGTAGATTGGGCCTCCCATACCTACGTCCCAAAACCTTAGCTGAGTTTGTGTTTTCAGACTTCTGTCCTCAAAGTCCTGGGCCGCACACCCTCCAGGCTGGGGCCCCTGGAGCCACACATTAGGACTGTGCCTACCCAATCCATGGGAATTCTGCCCATTCCATTGTCCAAAATCTCACCAATTAAGAAAACTCTCCAAAGTCCCCGAGGCCATCCCAATAGTGTAGGTCTCCAGGGACAAACAAGGGCGGTGTGACACCAGGTGAGCATCTCCCTCCACTCATTCCATAGATGGATATCACCAGAGAAGAAGATTGAACCAGACAGGACCCTAGGCCATAATCGGATCCATTGTTTTGGTTTACAGGCATGTCTCCTCAAAAGCCTGGATTCCAATACCAGCATAGGGGGTTTCCTGAGGCACCCCTCAGAACAAATCTCATCTCCACAAGGAAACTTGTGCATGGGAGATATGTCAAAAGCTTAGGAGAATACTTCAGGGTCCCGGTGCCAACGCCCCATTCCAAGGCCCTCATGGACACAAACACACAATGGGCCCGATCCTAAAAGTCCATTTCAACTCAGCCACGCCGGTTGCTCCCGCAGAGCTATCCGATCTCAACTGTCTTGTTGCTAGGAGACATTTGGAATGCGAGGCCCGCTTCCCAGGCATCCACCCCGAACGGTGCTCTGGAGTCCTTCCATATGGGATATCCTGGAGCTGCCCAACAGGTCTCAATTGTCCCGCAGAAGGAATCCTTGAAGGGGGCATCCCACAACTCCCGACGTGGTAAAACCTCCATGGCCTTGAGATTCCGCTCCGTTCATGAAGGGGCAGTCATGCACAGAAACTCCAACCCGAGCCAACGTCTGATCCTCGCCGTGACTTCAGAAGCATGAGATATTCGTTCAGATCTGCAGGGGGTACCAGCCGTGCCCTCGGCCTGAAGCCCAAGTCTAGCTTCTGTTCTCAGACTTGTCCTCACACTCCTGGTCCAGAATCCCTCATGTTTGGCAATACCGGACCCACAATGCAGCACTCTGCCTGCCTCTAGAAAAAATATATTGCCTAATGAGTAGCCCAGGCACCTCAAATGAGGATAAACCTACACGGCTCTCGACTGTACCTGAATTATATAGTCTAACCTGGGTACTAATTCACTGTCTGACACAACATGAAACCGAACCTCCGGACCAACAACCAGGCAGCTGACCGCACACTGAGCACATCAGACCCGCCATGGCCTTAGGTCGTCATCTCTTCCCAACTGCGGTTTTCAGGCTTCAGAACGTAGACCTTATCTCCAAACACTGCCCAGGGTTGAAAATGATGCAGAAATCAGAGCTCCTTCCCCATGGCAAGAGACCTTGTGATTGGCATGTTATCCAAAGTTCAGTGTAGTTGAAACCAGTGTGGACCATGAGGCCCCGCCCATGCTCGCGGGCCATATTGGTCACAAACACACATGCTGACCCTCAGCCTGTGCCCAGTCTTTAAGTAAGGCCACTCAGTGGCTAGATGAAGAGACAGCATATTGGGTCTGCCATGCCCCTAGGCCCCAATTTATAACCATCGTTTGGGTTGTCCCTTCACTCTTCCCCAGGGCTCTGCTTTGGAATTCCTCTTTGGTTGGGACACCTGAGGTAAAAAACCTGAGAGGAGACCTCCCATCCCACAGATTGATGGAAAGAAATTGGGACTGGGCCAAATCCACAGAGAGGAAGATTCGTCCATGGCCCATGAGGCCTCCCCACGTTCCACGCCCATCTTTGATACAAAATCCAGAGACAAAAGCCTGAGCAAGCGCCTGAGACTCGCTCTTTCTTCATATCCTGAAGAGTGCTTCTCATGGTTTGTTGATTGGCCCTGCCATACCTACGTTCCCAACCTAAGCTGAGTTTGTGTTTTCAGATTTCTGTCCTCAGATTCCTGGGCCACACACCCTCCAGGTTGGGGCCTCTGGAGCCAAACATTAGGACTGTGCCTACTCAATACATGGGAATTCTGCCCATTCCATTATCCAAAATCGTACAAATTAGGAGAACTCTCCAAAGTCCCCGAGGCCATCCCAATAGTGTAGGTCTCCGGGGACAAACAAGGGCGGTCTGACACCAGCCGAGCATCTACCTCCACTCATATCATAAATGGATGTCCCCAGAGAAGAAGATGGAACCAGACAGGACCCTAGGCCATATTCGGATCCATTGCTTTGGTTTACAGACATGTCTCCACAAAAGCCTGGATTCCAAGACCAGCATAGGGGGTTTCTGAGGCACCCCTCAGAACAAATCTCGTTTCCACAAGGAATCTTGTGCATGGGACCTATGTCAAAAGCTTAGGAGAATACTTCAGGGTCCCGGTGTCACCGCCCCATTCCAAGGCCTTCATGGACACAAACACACATTAGGCCCCAACCTCGGGAAAGTCCATTTCAACACAGCCGCCCCGATTGCTCCCGCAGAGCCATCAAAACTCAACTGTCTTGCTGCTGGGAGAAAATTGGAATACGAGGCGGGATTCCCTGGCATCGATCCTCGAACGGTGCTCTGGAGTCATTCCCTATGGGATGTCCTGGAGCTGCCCAACAGGTCTCAATTGTCCCGCAGAAGGAATCCTTGAAGGGGGCATCCCACAACTCCCAACGTGGGAAAACCTCCATGGCCTTGAGATTCCGCTCCGTTCATGAAGGGGCAGTCATGCACAGAAACACCAACCCGAGCCAACGTCTGATCCTCGCCGTGACTTCAGATGCATGAAATATTGGTTCAGATCTGCAGGAGGTACCTGCCGTGCCCTCGGCCTGAAGCCCAAGTCTAGCTTGTGTTCTCAGACTTCTGTCCTCACACTCCTGGCCCAGAAGCCCTCAAGTTTGGCAATTCTGGAACCAAAGTGCAGCACTCTGCCTGCCCTCTAGAAAAAATATCTTGCCTATTGAGCTCCCCAGGCACCTCAAATGAGGATAAACCTATACGGCACTCGACTGTACCCAAATCATATAGTCTAACCTGGGACTAATGCACTGACTGACACAACCTGAGCCCGAACCTCCTGACCAACACCCAGGCAGCTGACCGCACACTGAGCATATCAGACCCGCCATGGCCTTAGGTCGTCATCTCTTCCCAACTTCGGTTTTTCAGGCTTCAGAACCTAGACCTTATCTCCAACCACTGCCCAGGGTTGAAAATGATGCAGATATCAGAACACATTCCCCATGGCCAGAGACCTTGTGTTTGGCAGGTTGTCCAAAGTCCAGTGTAGTTGAAACCAGTGTGGCCCATGAGGCCCCGCCCATGCTCGCGGGCCACATTGGTCACAAACACACATTGTGACCCTCAGCATGAGCCCAGTCCTCAAGTAAGGCCTCTCAGTGGCTGGATGAAGAGACAGCATATTGGGCCTGCCATGCACCTAGGCCCCAATTTTTAACCATAGTTTGGGTTGTCCCTTCACTCTTCCCCAGGGCTCTGCTTTGGAATTCCTATTTTGTTCGGACACCTGAGGTAATAAACCTGAAAGGAGACCTCCCATCCGACAATTGAAGAAAAACTATTGGGACCGGGCCAAATCCACAGAGAGGAAGATTCGTCCATATCCCATGAGACCTCCCCACATTCTACAGCCATTTTTGTTTTGTCCAGAGACAAAAGCCTGAGCAAGTGCCTCAGACTCGCTCTTTCTTCATATCCTGAGGGGTACTTCTCATGGTTTGTAGATTGGACTCCCATACCTACGTCCCAAAACCTTAGCTGAGTTTGTGTTTTCAGACTTCTGTCCTCAAAGTCCTGGGCCGCACACCCTCCAGGCTGGGGCCCCTGGAGCCACACAATAGGACTGTGCCTACCCAATCCATGGGAATTCTGCCCATTCCATTGTCCAAAATCTCACCAATTAAGAAAACTCTCCAAATTCCCCGAGGCCATCCCAATAGTGTAGGTATCCAGGGACAAACAAGGGCGGTGTGACACCAGGTGAGCATCTCCCTCCACTCATTCCATAGATGGATATCACCAGAGAAGAAGATTGAACCAGACAGGACCCTAGGCCATAATCGGATCCATTGTTTTGGTTTACAGGCATGTCTCCTCAAAAGCCTGGATTCCAATACCAGCATAGGGGGTTTCCTGAGGCACCCCTCAGAACAAATCTCATCTCCACAAGGAAACTTGTGCATGGGAGGTATGTCAAAAGCTTAGGAGAATACTTCAGGGTCCCGGTGCCAACGCCCCATTCCAAGGCCCTCATGGACACAAACACACAATGGGCCCGATCCTAAAAGTCCATTTCAACTCAGCCACGCCGGTTGCTCCCGCAGAGCTATCCAATCTCAACTGTCTTGTTGCTAGGAAACATTTGGAATGCGAGGCCCGCTTCCCAGGCATCCACCCCGAACGGTGCTCTGGAGTCCTTCCATATGCGATATCCTGGAGCTGCCCAACAGGTCTCAATTGTCCCGCAGAAGGAAGCCTTGAAGGGGGCATCCCACAACTCCCGACGTGGGAAAACCTCCATGGCCTTGAGATTCCGCTCCGTTCATGAAGGGGCAGTCATGCACAGAAACTCCAACCCGAGCCAACGTCTGATCCTCGCCGTGACTTCAGAAGCATGAGATATTCGTTCAGATCTGCAGGGGGTACCAGCCGTGCCCTCGGCCTGAAGCCCAAGTCTAGCTTCTGTTCTCAGACTTGTCCTCACACTCCTGGTCCAGAATCCCTCATGTTTGGCAATACCGGACCCACAATGCAGCACTCTGCCTGCCTCTAGAAAAAATA
Organism: Mustela nivalis; assembly: GCF_964662115.1. Taxonomy (NCBI): domain Eukaryota; kingdom Metazoa; phylum Chordata; class Mammalia; order Carnivora; family Mustelidae; genus Mustela; species Mustela nivalis. The sequence continues at coordinate 38,192 of NW_028135437.1, read as the reverse complement.
TATTGCCTAATGAGTAGCCCAGGCACCTCAAATGAGGATAAACCTACACGGCTCTCGACTGTACCTGAATTATATAGTCTAACCTGGGTACTAATTCACTGTCTGACACAACATGAAACCGAACCTCCGGACCAACAACCAGGCAGCTGACCGCACACTGAGCACATCAGACCCGCCATGGCCTTAGGTCGTCATCTCTTCCCAACTGCGGTTTTCAGTCTTCAGAACGTAGACCTTATCTCCAAACACTGCCCAGGGTTGAAAATGATGCAGAAATCAGAGCTCCTTCCCCATGGCAAGAGACCTTGTGATTGGCATGTTATCCAAAGTTCTTGTAGTTGAAACCAGTGTGGCCCTTGAGGCCCCGCCCATGCTCGCAGGCCACATTGGTCACAAACACACATGCTGACCCTCAGCCTGTGCCCAGTCTTTAAGTAAGGCCACTCAGTGGTTGGATGAAGAGACAGCATATTGGGTCTGACATGCCCCTAGGCCCCAATTTATAACCATTATTTGGGTTGTCCCTTCACTATTCCCCAGGGCTCTGCTTTGGAATTCCTCTTTGGTTGGGACACCTGAATTAACAAACCTGAGAGGAGACCTCCCATCCCACAGATCGACGGAAAGAAATTGGGACCGGGCCAAATCCACAGAGAGGAAGATTCGTCCATGGACCATGAGGCCTCCCCACATCCCATGCCCATCTTTGATACAAAATCCAGAGACAAAAGCCTGAGCAAGCGCCTCAGACTCGCTCTTTCTTCATATCCTGAAGAGTTCTTCACATGATTTTTAGATTGGACCTGCCATACCTTCGTCCCCAACCTAAGCTGAGTTTGTGTTTTCAGACCTCTGTCCTCAAATTCCTGTGCCACACACCCTCCAACCTGGGGCCCCTGGAGCCACACATTAGGAATGTGCCTACCCAATCCATGGGAATTCAGCCCATTCCATTTTCCAAAATCGTACAAATTAGGAGAACCCTCCAAAGTTCCCGAGGCCATCCCAATAGTGTAGGTCTCCCGGGACAAACAAGGGCGGTCTGACACCACCTGAGCATCTACCTACACTCATACCATAGATGGATGTCCCCAGAGAAGAAGATGGAACCAGACAGGACCCTAGGCCATAATCAGATCCATTACTTTGGTTTACAGGCATGTCTCCTCAAAAGCCTGGATTCCAAGACCAGCAAAGCGGGTTTCCAGAGGCACCCATCAGAACAAATCTCGTCTCCACAAGGAAAGTTGTGCATGGGACCTATGTCAAAAGCTTAGGAGAAAACTTCAGAGTCCCGGTGCCACCGCCCCATTCCAAGGCCCTCATGGACACAAACACATATTAGGCCCCATGCTCGGGAAAGTCCATTTCAACTCAGCCACCCTGGTTGCTCCCGCAGAGCCTTCAGATCTCAACTGTCTTGTTGCTAGGAGACAATTAGAATGCGAGGCCGGCTTCCCTGGCATCCATCCCCGAACGGTGCTCTGGACTCATTCCATATGGGATAACATGGAGCTGCCCAACAGGTCTCAATTGGCCCGCAGAAGGAATCCTTGAAGGGGGCATTCCAAAACTCCGAACGTGGGAAAACCTCCATGGCCTTGAGATTCCGCTCCATTCATGAAGGGGCAGTCAGCACAGAAACTCCAACCTGAGCCAACGTCTGAACCTCGCCTTAACTTCAGAAGCATGAGATATTCGTTCAGATCAGCAAGGGGTACCAGCCATGCCCTCGGCCTGAAGCCCAAGTCTAGCTTCTGTTCTCAGACTTGTCCTCACACTCTTGGTCCAGAATCCCTCATGTTCGGCAATACCGGACCCACAATGCAGCACTCTGCTTGCCCTCTAGAAAAAAATATATTGCCTAATGAGTTGCCCAGGCACATCAAATGAGGATAAACCTACACGGCACTAGAATGTACCTAAATTATATATCTAACCTGGGCACTAATGCACAGTCTGACACAACCTGAACCCGAAACTCCGGACCAACACCCAGGCAGCTGCCCGCAAACTGAGCACATCAGACCCGCCATGGCCTTAGGTCGTCATCTCTTCCCAACTGCGGTTTCCAGGCTTCAGAAACTAGACCTTATCTCCAACCACTGCCCAGGGTTGAAAATGATGCAGAAATCAGAGCTCCTTCCCCATGGCAAGAGACCTTGTGATTGGCATGTTGTCCAAAGTTCAGTGTAGATGAAAACAGTGTGGCACATGAGGCCCCGCCCCTGCTGGCGGGCAACATTAGTCACAAACACACATTGTGACCCTCAGCCTGAACCCCGTCCTCACGTAAGGCCACTCAGTGGCTGGAAGAAGAGACAGCATATTTGGCCTGCCATGCCCCTAAGCCCCATTTTTTAACGATAATTTGGGTTGTCACTTCACTCTTCCCCAGGGCTCTGCTTAGGAATTCCTCTTTGGTTGGGACACCTGAGGTAACAAACCTGAGAGGAGACCTCCCATCCCACAGATTGACGGAAAGAAATTGGGACCGGGCCAAATCCACAGATAGGAAGTTTCGTCCATGGCCCATGAGGCCTCCCCACATTCCACGCCCATCTTTGATAAAAAATCCAGAGACAAAAGCCTGAGCAAGTGCCTCAGACTCGCTCTTTCTTCATATCCTGAAGAGTTCTTCACATGATTTGTAGATTGGACCTGCCATACCTACGTCCCCAAACCTAAGCTGAGTTTGTGTTCTCAGACCTCTGTCCTCAAATTCCTGGGCCACACACCCTCGAACCTGGGTCCCCTGGAGCCACACATTAGGACTGTGTCTACCCAATCCATGGGAATTCTGCCCATTCCATTGTCCAAAATCGTACAAATTAGGAGAGCCCTCCAAAGTTCCCGAGGCCATCCCAATAGTGTAGGTCTCCCGGGACAAACAAGGGCGGTCTGACACCAGCTGAGCATCTACCTACACTCATACCATAGATGGATGTCCCCAGAGAAGAAGATGGAACCAGACAGTACCCTAGGCCATAATCGGGTCCATTGCTTTTGTTTACAGGCATGTCTCCTCAAAAGCCTGGATTCCAAGACCAGCAGGGGGCTTCCTGAGGCACCCATCAGAACAAATCTCGTCTCCACAAGGAAACTTGTGCATGGGACCTATGTCAAAAGCTTAGGAGAATACTTCAGGGTCCCGGTGCCACCGCCCCATTGCAAGTTCTCATGGACACAAACACATATTAGGCCACATCCTCGGGAAAGTCCATTTCAACTCAGCCACCCCGGTTGCTCCGGCATGGCCTTCAGATCTCAACTGTCTTGTTGCTAGGAGACAATTAGAATGCGAGGCCGGCTTCCCTGGCATCCATCCCCGAACGGTGCTCTGGTGTCATTCCATATCGGATATCCTGGAGCTGCCCACCAGGTCTCAATTGTCCCGCAGAAGGAATCCTTGAAGGGGGCATCCCAAAACTCCCAACGTGGAAAAACCTCCATGGCCTTGAGATTCCGCTCCGTTCATGAAGGGGCAGTCAGCACAGACTCCAACTTGAGTCAACGTCTGAACCTCGCCGTAACTTCAGAAGCATGAGATATTCGTTCAGATCTGCAAGGGGTACCAGCCATGCCCTCGGCCTGAAGCCCAAGTCTAGCTTCTGTTCTCAGACTTGTCCTCACACTCCTGGTCCAGAATCCCTCATGTTCGGCAATACCGGACCCACAATGCAGCACTCTGCTTGCCCTCTAGAAAAAATATATTGCCTAATGTGTTGCCCAGGCACCTCAAATGATGATAAACCTACACGGCACTAGAATGTACCTAAATTATATATCTAACCTGGGCACTAATGCACTGTCTGACACAACCTGAAAGAGAACCTCCGGACCAACACCGAGGCAGCTGACCGCACACTGAGCACATCAGACCCGCCATGGCCTTAGTTCGTCATCTCTTCCCAACTGCGGTTTCCAGGCTTCAGAACCTAGACCTTATCTCCAACCACTGCCCAGGGTTGAAAATGATGAAGAAATCAGAGCTCCTTCAACATGGCAAGAGACCTTGTGATTAGCATGTTGTCCAAAATTCAAAGTAGATGAAACCAGTGTGGCACATGAGGCCCCTCCCCTGTTCGCAGGCCACATTAGTCACAAACACACATTGTGACCCTCAGCCTGAACCCCGTCCTCAAGTAAGGCCACTCAGTGGCTGGAAGAAGAGACAGCATATAGGGCCTGCCATGCCCCTAGGCCCCATTTTTTAACCATAATTTGGGTTGTCCCTTCACTCTTCCCCAGGGCTCTCCTTAGGAATTCCTCTTTGGTTGTACACCTGAGGTAACAAACCTGAGAGGAGACCTCCCATCCCACAGATTCACGGAAAGAAATTGGGACCGGGCCAAATCCACAGAGAGGAAGATTCGTCCATGGCCCATGAGGTCTTCCCACATTTGACGCCCATCTTTGATACAAAATCCACAGACAAATGCCTGAGGAAGCACCTCAGAATCACTCTTTTTTCATATCCTGAAGAGTTCTTCTCATGGTTGTAGATTGGACCTGCCATACCTACGTCCCCTAACCTAAGCTGACTTTGTGTTTTCAGACTTCTGTCTTCAAATTCCTGGGCCACACACACTCCAGGCTGGGGCCTCTGGAGCCACAAATTAGGACTGTGCCTACCCAATCCATGGGAATTCTGCCCATACCATTGTCCAAAATCGTACAAATTAGGAGAACACTCCAACATCCCGGAAGCCATCCCAATAGTGTAAGTCTCCAGGGACAAACAAGGGTGGTCTGCCACCAGCTGAGCATCTACCTCCATTCATACCATAGATGGATGTCCCCAGAGAAGAAGATTGAACCAGACAGGACCCTAGGCCATAATCGGATCCATTATTTGGTTTACAGGCATGTCTCCTCAAAATCCCGGATTCCAATACCAGCAAAGGTGGTTTCCTGAGGCACCCATCAGAACAAAAATCGTCTTCACAAGGAAACTTGTGCTTGGGAGCTATGTCCAAAGGTTAGGAGAATACTTCAGGGTCCCGGTGCCACCCCCCCATTCCAACGCCCTCATGGACACAAAAACACATTAGGCCCCATCCTCAGGAAAGTCCATTTCAACTCAGCCACCAAGGTTGCTCCCGCAGGCCATTCGATCTCAACTGTCTTGTTGCTAGGAGACAATTGGAATGCGAGGCGGTCTACCTGGGCATCCATCCTCCAAGGCCCTCATGGACACAAACACACCTTAGGCTCCATTCTGAGGAAAAATCCAATTCAACTCAGCCACCCCGGTTGCTCCAGCATAGCCATCCGATCTCACCTGTCTTGTTGCTAAAAGACAATTGGAATGCGAGGCGGGCTTCCCTGGCATCCATCCTCCAATGGTGATCTGGAGTCATTCCTTATGGGATGTCCTGGAGCTGCCCAACCAGTCTCGATTGTCCCTCAGAAGGAATCCATGAAGGGGGAATCCCACAACTCCCAACGTGGGAAAACCTCCATGGCCTTGAGATTCCGGTCCGTTCATGAAGGGGCAGTCATGCACAGAAAATCCAACCTGAGCCAACGTCTGATCCTCGCCGTGAATTCAGATGCATTAGATATTGGTTCCGATCTGCAGGGGGTAACTGCCGTGCCATCGGCCTGAAGCCCAAGTCTAGCTTGTGTTCTAAGACTTCTGTCCTCACACTATTGGCCCAGGAGACCTCAGGTTTGGCAATTCCGGACCCACAATGCAGCACTCTGCCAGCCCTCTAGAAAAAATATCTTGCCTAATGAGCTGCCCAGGCACCTCAAATGAGGATAAACCTACACGGCACTCGACTGTACCCAAATTATATAGTCTAACCAGAGCACTAATGCACTCTCTGACAAAACCTGAGCCCGAACCTCCGGACCAACATCAGGCAGCTGACCGCACATTGAGCACATCAGACCTGCCATGGCCTTAGGTCGCCTTCTCTTCCCTACCTCAGTTCAGGCTTCAAAACGAGACCTTATCTGCAATCACTGCCCAGGGGTGAGTGTGATGCAGAAATCAGAACTACCCCTTACCCATGGCAAGAAACCTTGTGGTTGGCACTTGTCCAACGTTCAGTAGAGGAGAAACCAGCATTCACCCTGAGGCCTCACCCATTTTGAGTGCGACGAGGGCATACACACGCATTGTGACCCTCAGCATGAGTTCTGTCCTCTAGTAAGTCCTCTCAGTGGCTGGACCATTAGATATCATAATGGGCTTGACATGTCCCTAGGCCCCAATTTTTAACCCGATTTCTGATTGTCCAGTCGCCCCACCCCAGGGCTCTACTCTGGAATCCCTCATTTGGTGGGACATCTGAGGTTAAAAAAGAAAACAACAACAACAACAACAACAAAAAACGGACTTCTTCCAGCCCATAGAATGCCCCCAAACTCTTTGGACGGGGCCAAACCACAAGAGAGTAAGACTCGTCCATTTCCCATGAAGTCCCCCAGAAATTTCACGACCATGAGTGAAACGATATCCAGAGACAAAAACTTGAGCAGGGGCCTCGCACTCGCCCTTCTTTCAAATCCCGAAGTGTTCTCTTCATGGTCTGTAGATCAGTCCTGCCATACCTATGACCCGAAACATAAGCCGAGTTTGTGTTTTCAGACAACTGTCCAAACAGCCCTGGCCTACAAAACCTACAGGCTCAGGACCCTGGAGCCAAACCTGAGGACTGTACTTGCCCTCTCCTAGGGAATTGTGTGTGCCCTTTCCAATGGCCACAACCCTTCTAATAGGATAAACCTCCGAAGTCCCTGATCCATCTCAATAGTGGTGGCTTCCCAGGAAAAACAGGGGCAATCTGAGCCCAACTGAGCACCTACCTGCACTCAGACCCATAGACAGATGTGGACAGAAGTCTGAGACCACAACTAGACTTGGGCTTCAGGCCCGAGGGTAAGGCAGGTACTCCCTGCACATCTGAACCAATATCTCATGCATCTGATGTCACGGCAAAGATCAGACGTTGGCTCAGGTTGTAGTTTCTGTGCATGACTGCCCCTGCATGAACGGAGAGGAATCTCAAGGCCATGGAGGTTTTCCCACATTGGGAGTTGTGGGATGCCCCCTTCAAGGATTCCTTCTGCGGGACTATTGAGATCTGTTTGGCAGCTCCAAAACATCCCATATGGAATGACCCAGAGTACCGTTCGAGGATGGATGCCAGGGAAGCCCGCCTCGCATTCCAATTGTCTCCTAGCAACAAGACAGTGGAGATCGGATGGCTCTGCGGGAGCAACCGGGGTGGCTGAGTTCAAATGGACGTTCCCGAGCATGGGGCCTAATATGTGTTTGTGTCCATGAGGACCTTGGAATGGGGCTGTGGCACTGGGACTCTGAAGTATTCTCCTAAGATTTTGACATAGGTCCCATGCACAAGTTTCCTCGTGGAGACGAGATGTTTTCTGATGGGTGCCTCAGGAAACCCCCTATGCTGGTATTGGTATCCAGGCTTTTGAGGAGACATGCCTGTAAACCAAAGCAATGGATCCGATTATGGCCTACGGTCCTGTCTGGTTCCAGCTCCTTCTCTGGGGACATCCATCTATGGTATGAGTGGAGGTAGATACTCAGCTGGTGTCAGACCGCCCTTCTTTGTTCATAGAGACCTACATTATTGGGATGGCCTCGGGGACTTTGGAGGGTTCTCCTAATTTGTACAATTTTGGACAATGGAATGGGCAGAATTCCCATGCATGGGGTAGGCACAGTCCTAATGTGTGGCACCAGTGGCCAGACCCTGGAGGGTGTGTGGCCCAGGACTGTGAGGACAGAAGTCGGAAAACACAAACGCAGCTTAGGTTTGGGGACGTAGGTATGGCAGGCCCAATCTACAAACCATGAGAAGAAATCTTCAGGATACAAAGAAAGAGCGAGTCTGAGGCGCTTGCTCAGGCTTTGGTCTCTGGATTTTGTGTCAAAGATGGCCGTGGAATGTGGGGAGGCCTCATGGGCCATGGACGAATCTTCCTCTCTGTGGATTTGGATCGGCCTAATTGTTTTTCGTCAATCTGTGGGATGGAAGGTCTCCTTTCAGGTTTGTTACCTCAGGTGTCCCAACCAAAGAGGAATTCCAAACAGAGCCCTGGGAAGAGTGAAGGGACAACCCAAACTATGGTTAAAATTTGGGGCCTAGGGGCATGGCAGGCCCCATATGCTGTCCCTTCATCCAGCCACTGAGAGGCCTTACTTGAGGACTGGGCTCAGGCTGAGGTTCACAATGTGTGCTTGTGACCAATGTGGCCCGCGAGCTTGGGCGGGGCCTCATGGGCCACACTGGTTTCAACTACACTGAACTTTGGACAACATGCCAATCACAAGGTCTCTTGCCATGCTGAAGGAGTTCTGATTTCTGCATCATTTTCAACCCTGGGCAGTGGATGGAGATAAGGTCTAGGTTCTGAAGCCTGAAATCCGCAGTTGGGAAGAGATGATGACCTAAAGCCATGGTGGTTCTGATGTGCTCAGTGTGCGGCCAGCTGCCTGGTTGTTGGTCAGGAGTTTTAGGCTCAGGTTGTGTCAGACAGTGCATTAGTGCCCAGGTTAGACTATGTAATTTGGGTACAGTCGAGTGCCGTGTAGGTTGATCCTCATTTGAGGTGCCTGGGCAGCTCATTAGGCAAGATATTTTTTCTAGAGGGCAGGCAGAGTGCTGCATTGTGGGTCCGTAATTGCCAAACTTGAGGGCTTCTGGGCCAGTAGTGTGATGACAGAAGTCTGAGACCACAAGCTAGGCTTGGGCTTCAGTCCCGAGGGCAAGGCAGGTACCCCCTGCACATCTGAACCAATATCTCATGCATCTGATGTCACGGCGAGGATCAGACTTTGGCTCAGGTTGTAGTTTCTGTGCATAACTGCCCCTTCATGAACGGAGAGGAATCTCAAGGCCATGGAGGTTTTCCCACGTTGGGAGTTGTGGGATGCCCCCTTCAAGGATTCCTTCTGCGGGACAATTGAGACCTGTTGGGCAGCTCCAAAATATCCCATATGGAATGACTCCAGAGCACTGTTCGAGGATGGATGCCAGGGAAGCCCGCCTCGCATTCCAATTGTCTCCTAGCAACAAGACAGTGGAGATCGGATGGCTCTGCGGGAGACACCGGGGTGGCTGAGTTGAAATGGACGTTCCCGAGCATGGGGCCTAATGTGTATTTGTTTCCATGAGGACCTTGGAATGGGGCGGTGGCTTCGGGACTCGGAAGTATGCTCCTAAGTTTTTGACATAGGTCCCATGCACAAGTTTCCTCGTGGAGACGAGATTTTTTCTGATGGGTGCCTCAGGAAACACCCTATGCTGGTATTAGAATCCAGGATTTTGAGGAGACATGCCTGTAAACCAAAGAAGTGGATCCGATTATGGCCTAGGGTCCTGTCTGTTTCCATCTCCTTCTCTGGGGACATCCATCTATGGTATGAGAGGAGGTAGATGCTCAGCTGGTGTCAGACTGCCCTTGTTTGTCCACAGACACCTACATATTGGGATGGCCTCGGGGACTTTGGAGGGTTCTCCTAATTTGTACAATTTTGGACAATGGAATGGGCAGAATTACCATAGATTGGGTAGGCACAGTCCTAATGTGTGGCTCCAGGGGCCCCAGCCTGGAGGGTGTGTGGCCCAGGACTTTGAGGACAGAAGTCTGAAAACACAGACACAGCTTAGGTTTGGGGACGTAGGTATGGCAGGCCCAATCTACAAACCATGAGAAGAATTCGTCAGGATATGAAGAAAGAGCGAGTCTGAGGCGCTTGCTCAGGCTTTGGTCTCTGGATTTTGTATCAACGATGGCCGTGGAATGTGGGGAGACTTCATGGGCCATGGACGATTCTTCCTCTCTGTGGATTTGGACCGGTCCCAATTGTATTTCGTCAATCTGTGGGATGGGAGGTCTCCTTTCAGGTTTGTAACCTCAGGTGTCCCAACCAAAGAGGAATTCCAAAGCAGAGCCCTGGGGAAGAGTGAACGGACAACCCAAACTATGGTTAAAATTTGGGGCCTAGGGGCATGTCAGGCCCCATATGCTGTCTCTTCACCAGCCACTGAGAGGCCTTACTTGAGAACTGGGCTCAGGCTGAGGGTCACAATGTGTGTTTGTGTCCAATGTGGCCCGGGAGAGTGGGCGTGGCCTCATGGGCCACACCGTTTTCATCTACACTGAACTTTGGACAACATGCCAATCACAAGGTCTCTTGCCATGGTGAAGGAGTTCTGATTTCTGCATTATTTTCAACCCTGGGCCGTGGTTGGAGATAAGGTCTAGGTTCGGAAGACGAAAACTGCAGTTGGGAAGAGATGATGACCTAAGGCCATGGTGGGTCTGATGTGCTCAGTGTGCGGTCAGCTGCCTGGTTGTTGGTCAGGAGTTTCGGGCTCAGGTTGTGTCAGACAGTGCATTAGTGCCCAGGTTAGACTATATAATTTGGATACAGTCGATTGCCGTGTATGTTGATCCTTATTTGAGGTACCCGGGCAGTTCCTTAGACAAGATATTTTTTCTAGAGGGCAGGTAGAGTGCTGCATTGTGGTTCCGGAATTGCCAAACGTGAGAGCTTCTGGGCCAGCAGTGTGAGGACAGAAGTCTGAGACCACAAGCTAGACTTGGGCTTCAGGCCGAGGGCAAGGCAGGTACCCCCTACACATCTGAACCAATATCTCATGCATCTGAAGTCACGGCGAGGATCCGACGTTGGCCTAGGTTGTAGTTTCTGTGCATGACTGCCCCTTCATGAACGGAGAGGAATCTCAAAGCCATGGAGTTTTTCCCACGTTGGGAGTTGTGGGATGGCCCCTTCAAGGATTCCTTCTGCGGGACAATTGAGACCTGTTGGGCAGCTCCAAAACATGCCATATGGAATGACTCCAGAGCACCGTTCGAGGATGGATTCCAGGGAAGCCCACCTCGCTCTCCAATTGTCTCCTAGCAACAAGACAGTTGAGTTCGGATGGCTGTGCGGGAGCAACCTGGTTGGCTGTGTTGATATGGACTTTCCTGAGCATGGGGCCTAATGTGGGTTTGTGTCCATGAGGACCTTGGAATGGGGCGGTGGCACCGGGACTCTGAATTATTCTCCTAAGATTTTGACATAGGTCCCATGCACAAGTTTCCTCGTGGAGACGAGATTTTTTCTTTTGGGTGCCTCAGGAAAGCCCCTATGCTGGTATAGGAATCCAGGATTTTCAGGAGACATGCCTTTAAACCAAAGCAATGGATCCGATTATGGCCTAGGGTCCTGTCTGGTACCATATCCTTCTCTGGGGACATCCATCTATGGTATGAGTGGAGGTAGATGCTCAGCTGGTGTCAGACCGCCCTTGTTTGTCCACAGACACCTACATATTGGGATGGCCTCGGGGACTTTGGAGGGTTCTCCTAATTTGTACGATTTTGGACAATGGAATGGGCAGAATCCCCATGCATGGGGTAGGCACAGTCCTAATGTGTGGCTCCAGAGGCCCCAGCCTGGAGGGTGTGTGGCCCAGGACTTTGAGGACAGAGGTCGGAAAACACAAAGGCAGCTTAGGTTTGGGGACGTAGGTATGGCAGGCCCAATCTACAAACCATGAGAAGAAATCTTCAGGATACGAAGAAAGAACGAGTTTGAGGCGCTTGCTCAGGCTTTGGTGTCTGGATTTTGTGTCAACGATGGCCATGGAATGAGGGGAGGCCTCATGGGCGATGGACGAACTTCCTCTCTTGGGATTTGGCCCGGTCCCAATTGTTTTTCGTCAATCTGTGGGATGGGAGGTCTCCTTTCAGGTTTGTTACCTCAGGTGTCCCAACCATAGAGGAATTCCAAACAGAGCCCTGGGAAGAGTGAAGGGACAACTCAAACTATGGTTAAAATTTGGGGCCTAGGGGCATGGCAGGCCCCATATGCTATCTCTTCATCCAGCCACTGAAAGGCCTTACTTGAGGACTGGGCTCAGGCTGAGGGTCACAATGTGTGTTGTGACCAATGTGTCCCGCGAGCAGGGTCCGAGCCTCATGGGCCACACTGGTTTCAACTACACTGAACTTTGGACAACATGCCAATCACACGGTCTCTTGCAATGGGGAAGGAGTTCTGATTTCTGCATCATTTTCAACCCTGGGAAGTGGTTGGAGATAAGGTCTAGGTTCGGAAGCCTGAAAACCGCAGTTGGGAAGAGATGATGACTTAAGGCCATAGTGGGTCAGATGTGCTCAGTGTGCGGTCAGCTGCCTGGTTGTTGGTCAGGAGTTTCGGGCTCAGGTTGTGTCAGACAGTGCATTAGTGCCCAGGTTAGACTATATAATTTGGGTACAGTCGAGTTCCGTGAAGGTTGATCATCTTGTGGTGCCTGGGAAGCTCATTAGGCAAGATATTTTTTCTAGAGGGCAGGCAGAGTACTGCATTGTGGGTCCGGAATTGCCAAACGTGAGGGCTTCTGGGCCAGTAGTGTGAGGACAGAAGTCTGAGACCACAAGCTAGACTTGGGCGTCAGGCCGAGTGCAAGGCAGGTACCCCCTGCACATCTGAACCCATATCTCATGCATCTGAAGTCACGGCAGGATCAGACGTTGACTCAGGTTGTAGTTTCTGTGCATGACTGCCCTTCATGAACGGAGAGGAATCTCAATGCCATGGAGGTTTTGCCTCGTTGGGAGTTGTGGGATGCCCCCTTCAAGGATTCCTTCTGCGGGACAATTGAGCCCTGTTGGGCAGCCCCAAAACATCCCATATGGAATGACTCCAGAGTACCGTTCGAGGATGGATGCCAGGGATGCCCGCCTCACATTCCAATTGTCTCCTAGGAACAAGACAGTGGAGATCGGATGGCTCTGCGGGAGCAACCGGGGTGGCTGATTTGAAATGGACTTTCGTGAGCATGGGGCCTAATGTGTGTTTGTGTCCATGAGGACCTTGGAATGGGGCGGTGGCACCGGCTCTGAAGTATTCTCCTAAGATTTTGACATAGGTCCCATGCACAAGTTTCCTCGTGGAGACGAGATGTTTTCTGATGGGTGCCTCAGGAAACCCCCTATGCTGGTATTGGAATCCAGGATTTTGAGGAGACATGCCTGTAAACCAAAGCAATGGATCCGATTATGGCCTAGGGTCCTGTCTGGTTCCATCTCCTTCTCTTGGGACATCCATCTATGGTATGAGTGGAGGTAGATGCTCAGCTGGTGTCAGACCGCCCTTGTTTGTCCAAAGAGACCTACATATTGGGATGGCCTCGGGGACTTTGAGGGTTCTCCTAATTTGTACAATTTTGGACAATGGAATGGGCAGAATTCCCATGCATGAAGTAGGCACAGTCCTAATATGTGGCTCCAGGGGCCCCAGCCAGGAGGGTGTGTTGCCCAGGACTTTGAGGACAGAAGTCGGAAAACACAAACTCAGCTAGGTTCTGAATCCTGAAAACCGCAGTTGGGAAGAGATGATGACCGAAGGCCATGGTGGGTCTGATGTGCTCAGTGTGCGGTCAGCTGCCTGGTTGTTGGTCAGGAGGTTCGGGCTCAGGTTGTAGTTTCTGTGCATGACTGCCCCTTCATGACCTACATAGGTCCCATGCACAAGTTTCTTCGTGGAGACGAGATTATTTCTGATGGGTGCCTCAGGAAACCCCCTATGCTGGAATAGGAATCCAGGATTTTGAGGAGACATGCCTATAAACCAAAGCAATGGATCCGATTATGTTGTCAGACCGCCCTTGTTTGTCCACAGAGACCTACACTATTGGGATGGCCTAGGGACTTTGGAGGGTTCTCCTAATTTGTACGAAATTATACAATGGAATGGGCATGGGGTAGGCACAGTCCTAATGTGTGGCTCCAGTGGCCCCAGCCTGGAGTGTGTGTGGCCCAGTACTTTGAGGACAGATGTCTGAAAACACAAACTCAGCTTGGTTTGGGGACGTAGGTATATCAGGCCCCATCTACAAACCATGAGAAGAACTCTTCAGGATATGAAGAAAGAGCGAGTCTGAGGCGCTTGCTCAGGCTATGGTCTCTGTATTTTGTATCAACGAAGGCCGTCGAATGTGAGGAGGCCTCATGGGCCATGGACGAATCTTCCTCTCTGTGAATTTTGCCCGGTCCCAATTGTTTTTCGTAAATCTGTGGGCTGGGATGTTGCCTTCAGGTATGTTACCTCAGGTGTCCGAACCAAAGAGGAATTCCAAAGCAGAGACCTGGGGAAGAGTGAAGGGACAACCCAAACTATGGTTAAAAATTTGGGCCTAGTGGCATGGCAGGCCCCATATGCTGTCTCTTCATCCAGCCACTGAGAGGCCTTACTTGAGGACTGGGCTCAGGCTGAGGGTCACAATGTGTGTTTGTGACCAATGTGGCCCGCGAGCATGGGCGGGGCCTCATGGGCCACACTGGTTTCAACTACACTGAACTTTGGACAACATGCCAATCACAAGGTTTCTTGCCATTGGGAAGGAGTTCTGCTTTCTGCATCATTTTCAAACCTGGGCAGTGGTTGGAGATAAGGTCTAGGTTCTTGATCCTGAAAACCGCAGTTGGGAAGAGATGACGACCTAAGTCCATGGCGGGTCTGATGTGCTCAGTGTGCGGTCAGCTGCCTGGGTGTTGGTCAGCCAGTTCGGGCTCAGGTTGTGTCAGACAGTGCATTAGTGCCCAGGTTAGACTGTATAATTTGGGTACAGTCGAGTGCCTTGTAGTTTTATCCTCCTTTAAGTTGCCTGGGCACCTCATTAGGCAATATATTTTTTTCTAGAGGGTAGGCAGAGTGCTGCATTGTGGGTCCAGAATTGCCAAACGTGAGGGCTTCTGGGCCAGTAGTGTGAGGACAGAAGTCTGAGACCACAAGCTAGACTTGGGCGTCAGGCCGAGTGCAAGGCAGGTACCCCCTGCACATCTGAACCCATATCTCATGCATCTGAAGTCACGGCAGGATCAGACGTTGACTCAGGTTGTAGTTTCTGTGCATGACTGCCCTTCATGAACGGAGAGGAATCTCAATGCCATGGAGGTTTTGCCTCGTTGGGAGTTGTGGGATGCCCCCTTCAAGGATTCCTTCTGCGGGACAATTGAGCCCTGTTGGGCAGCCCCAAAACATCCCATATGGAATGACTCCAGAGTACCGTTCGAGGATGGATGCCAGGGATGCCCGCCTCACATTCCAATTGTCTCCTAGGAACAAGACAGTGGAGATCGGATGGCTCTGCGGGAGCAACCGGGGTGGCTGATTTGAAATGGACTTTCGTGAGCATGGGGCCTAATGTGTGTTTGTGTCCATGAGGACCTTGGAATGGGGCGGTGGCACCGGCTCTGAAGTATTCTCCTAAGATTTTGACATAGGTCCCATGCACAAGTTTCCTCGTGGAGACGAGATGTTTTCTGATGGGTGCCTCAGGAAACCCCCTATGCTGGTATTGGAATCCAGGATTTTGAGGAGACATGCCTGTAAACCAAAGCAATGGATCCGATTATGGCCTAGGGTCCTGTCTGGTTCCATCTCCTTCTCTTGGGACATCCATCTATGGTATGAGTGGAGGTAGATGCTCAGCTGGTGTCAGACCGCCCTTGTTTGTCCAAAGAGACCTACATATTGGGATGGCCTCGGGGACTTTGAGGGTTCTCCTAATTTGTACAATTTTGGACAATGGAATGGGCAGAATTCCCATGCATGAAGTAGGCACAGTCCTAATATGTGGCTCCAGGGGCCCCAGCCAGGAGGGTGTGTTGCCCAGGACTTTGAGGACAGAAGTCGGAAAACACAAACTCAGCTAGGTTCTGAATCCTGAAAACCGCAGTTGGGAAGAGATGATGACCGAAGGCCATGGTGGGTCTGATGTGCTCAGTGTGCGGTCAGCTGCCTGGTTGTTGGTCAGGAGGTTCGGGCTCAGGTTGTAGTTTCTGTGCATGACTGCCCCTTCATGACCTACATAGGTCCCATGCACAAGTTTCTTCGTGGAGACGAGATTATTTCTGATGGGTGCCTCAGGAAACCCCCTATGCTGGAATAGGAATCCAGGATTTTGAGGAGACATGCCTATAAACCAAAGCAATGGATCCGATTATGTTGTCAGACCGCCCTTGTTTGTCCACAGAGACCTACACTATTGGGATGGCCTAGGGACTTTGGAGGGTTCTCCTAATTTGTACGAAATTATACAATGGAATGGGCATGGGGTAGGCACAGTCCTAATGTGTGGCTCCAGTGGCCCCAGCCTGGAGTGTGTGTGGCCCAGTACTTTGAGGACAGATGTCTGAAAACACAAACTCAGCTTGGTTTGGGGACGTAGGTATATCAGGCCCCATCTACAAACCATGAGAAGAACTCTTCAGGATATGAAGAAAGAGCGAGTCTGAGGCGCTTGCTCAGGCTATGGTCTCTGTATTTTGTATCAACGAAGGCCGTCGAATGTGAGGAGGCCTCATGGGCCATGGACGAATCTTCCTCTCTGTGAATTTTGCCCGGTCCCAATTGTTTTTCGTAAATCTGTGGGCTGGGATGTTGCCTTCAGGTATGTTACCTCAGGTGTCCGAACCAAAGAGGAATTCCAAAGCAGAGACCTGGGGAAGAGTGAAGGGACAACCCAAACTATGGTTAAAAATTTGGGCCTAGTGGCATGGCAGGCCCCATATGCTGTCTCTTCATCCAGCCACTGAGAGGCCTTACTTGAGGACTGGGCTCAGGCTGAGGGTCACAATGTGTGTTTGTGACCAATGTGGCCCGCGAGCATGGGCGGGGCCTCATGGGCCACACTGGTTTCAACTACACTGAACTTTGGACAACATGCCAATCACAAGGTTTCTTGCCATTGGGAAGGAGTTCTGCTTTCTGCATCATTTTCAAACCTGGGCAGTGGTTGGAGATAAGGTCTAGGTTCTTGATCCTGAAAACCGCAGTTGGGAAGAGATGACGACCTAAGTCCATGGCGGGTCTGATGTGCTCAGTGTGCGGTCAGCTGCCTGGGTGTTGGTCAGCCAGTTCGGGCTCAGGTTGTGTCAGACAGTGCATTAGTGCCCAGGTTAGACTGTATAATTTGGGTACAGTCGAGTGCCTTGTAGTTTTATCCTCCTTTAAGTTGCCTGGGCACCTCATTAGGCAATATATTTTTTTCTAGAGGGTAGGCAGAGTGCTGCATTGTGGGTCCAGAATTGCCAAACGTGAGGGCTTCTGGGCCAGTAGTGTGAGGACAGAAGTCTGAGACCACAAGCTAGACTTGGGCGTCAGGCCGAGTGCAAGGCAGGTACCCCCTGCACATCTGAACCCATATCTCATGCATCTGAAGTCACGGCAGGATCAGACGTTGACTCAGGTTGTAGTTTCTGTGCATGACTGCCCTTCATGAACGGAGAGGAATCTCAATGCCATGGAGGTTTTGCCTCGTTGGGAGTTGTGGGATGCCCCCTTCAAGGATTCCTTCTGCGGGACAATTGAGACCTGTTGGGCAGCCCCAAAACATCCCATATGGAATGACTCCAGAGTACCGTTCGAGGATGGATGCCAGGGATGCCCGCCTCACATTCCAATTGTCTCCTAGCAACAAGACAGTGGAGATCGGATGGCTCTGCGGGAGCAACCGGGGTGGCTGATTTGAAATGGACTTTCGTGAGCATGGGGCCTAATGTGTGTTTGTGTCCATGAGGACCTTGGAATGGGGCGGTGGCACCGGCTCTGAAGTATTCTCCTAAGATTTTGACATAGGTCCCATGCACAAGTTTCCTCGTGGAGACGAGATGTTTTCTGATGGGTGCCTCAGGAAACCCCCTATGCTGGAA
This sequence comes from Mustela nivalis, assembly GCF_964662115.1. Taxonomy (NCBI): domain Eukaryota; kingdom Metazoa; phylum Chordata; class Mammalia; order Carnivora; family Mustelidae; genus Mustela; species Mustela nivalis. The sequence goes on along the minus strand of NW_028135437.1, from coordinate 20,474 downwards.
TAGGAATCCAGGATTTTGAGGAGACATGCCTATAAACCAAAGCAATGGATCCGATTATGTTGTCAGACCGCCCTTGTTTGTCCACAGAGACCTACACTATTGGGATGGCCTAGGGACTTTGGAGGGTTCTCCTAATTTGTACGAAATTATACAATGGAATGGGCATGGGGTAGGCACAGTCCTAATGTGTGGCTCCAGTGGCCCCAGCCTGGAGTGTGTGTGGCCCAGTACTTTGAGGACAGATGTCTGAAAACACAAACTCAGCTTGGTTTGGGGACGTAGGTATATCAGGCCCCATCTACAAACCATGAGAAGAACTCTTCAGGATATGAAGAAAGAGCGAGTCTGAGGCGCTTGCTCAGGCTATGGTCTCTGTATTTTGTATCAACGAAGGCCGTCGAATGTGAGGAGGCCTCATGGGCCATGGACGAATCTTCCTCTCTGTGAATTTTGCCCGGTCCCAATTGTTTTTCGTAAATCTGTGGGCTGGGATGTTGCCTTCAGGTATGTTACCTCAGGTGTCCGAACCAAAGAGGAATTCCAAAGCAGAGACCTGGGGAAGAGTGAAGGGACAACCCAAACTATGGTTAAAAATTTGGGCCTAGTGGCATGGCAGGCCCCATATGCTGTCTCTTCATCCAGCCACTGAGAGGCCTTACTTGAGGACTGGGCTCAGGCTGAGGGTCACAATGTGTGTTTGTGACCAATGTGGCCCGCGAGCATGGGCGGGGCCTCATGGGCCACACTGGTTTCAACTACACTGAACTTTGGACAACATGCCAATCACAAGGTTTCTTGCCATTGGGAAGGAGTTCTGCTTTCTGCATCATTTTCAAACCTGGGCAGTGGTTGGAGATAAGGTCTAGGTTCTTGATCCTGAAAACCGCAGTTGGGAAGAGATGACGACCTAAGTCCATGGCGGGTCTGATGTGCTCAGTGTGCGGTCAGCTGCCTGGGTGTTGGTCAGCCAGTTCGGGCTCAGGTTGTGTCAGACAGTGCATTAGTGCCCAGGTTAGACTGTATAATTTGGGTACAGTCGAGTGCCTTGTAGTTTTATCCTCCTTTAAGTTGCCTGGGCACCTCATTAGGCAATATATTTTTTTCTAGAGGGTAGGCAGAGTGCTGCATTGTGGGTCCAGAATTGCCAAACGTGAGGGCTTCTGGGCCAGTAGTGTGAGGACAGAAGTCTGAGACCACAAGCTAGACTTGGGCGTCAGGCCGAGTGCAAGGCAGGTACCCCCTGCACATCTGAACCCATATCTCATGCATCTGAAGTCACGGCAGGATCAGACGTTGACTCAGGTTGTAGTTTCTGTGCATGACTGCCCTTCATGAACGGAGAGGAATCTCAATGCCATGGAGGTTTTGCCTCGTTGGGAGTTGTGGGATGCCCCCTTCAAGGATTCCTTCTGCGGGACAATTGAGACCTGTTGGGCAGCCCCAAAACATCCCATATGGAATGACTCCAGAGTACCGTTCGAGGATGGATGCCAGGGATGCCCGCCTCACATTCCAATTGTCTCCTAGCAACAAGACAGTGGAGATCGGATGGCTCTGCGGGAGCAACCGGGGTGGCTGATTTGAAATGGACTTTCGTGAGCATGGGGCCTAATGTGTGTTTGTGTCCATGAGGACCTTGGAATGGGGCGGTGGCACCGGCTCTGAAGTATTCTCCTAAGATTTTGACATAGGTCCCATGCACAAGTTTCCTCGTGGAGACGAGATGTTTTCTGATGGGTGCCTCAGGAAACCCCCTATGCTGGTATTGGAATCCAGGATTTTGAGGAGACATGCCTGTAAACCAAAGCAATGGATCCGATTATGGCCTAGGGTCCTGTCTGGTTCCATCTCCTTCTCTTGGGACATCCATCTATGGTATGAGTGGAGGTAGATGCTCAGCTGGTGTCAGACCGCCCTTGTTTGTCCAAAGAGACCTACATATTGGGATGGCCTCGGGGACTTTGAGGGTTCTCCTAATTTGTACAATTTTGGACAATGGAATGGGCAGAATTCCCATGCATGAAGTAGGCACAGTCCTAATATGTGGCTCCAGGGGCCCCAGCCAGGAGGGTGTGTTGCCCAGGACTTTGAGGACAGAAGTCGGAAAACACAAACTCAGCTAGGTTCTGAATCCTGAAAACCGCAGTTGGGAAGAGATGATGACCTAAGGCCATGGTGGGTCTGATGTGCTCAGTGTGCAGTCAGCTGCCTGGTTGTTGGTCAGGAGGTTCGGGCTCAGGTTGTAGTTTCTGTGCATGACTGCCCCTTCATGACCTACATAGGTCCCATGCACAAGTTTCTTCGTGGAGACGAGATTATTTCTGATGGGTGCCTCAGGAAACCCCCTATGCTGGAATAGGAATCCAGGATTTTGAGGAGACATGCCTATAAACCAAAGCAATGGATCCGATTATGTTGTCAGACCGCCCTTGTTTGTCCACAGAGACCTACACTATTGGGATGGCCTAGGGACTTTGGAGGGTTCTCCTAATTTGTACGAAATTATACAATGGAATGGGCATGGGGTAGGCACAGTCCTAATGTGTGGCTCCAGTGGCCCCAGCCTGGAGTGTGTGTGGCCCAGTACTTTGAGGACAGATGTCTGAAAACACAAACTCAGCTTGGTTTGGGGACGTAGGTATATCAGGCCCCATCTACAAACCATGAGAAGAACTCTTCAGGATATGAAGAAAGAGCGAGTCTGAGGCGCTTGCTCAGGCTATGGTCTCTGTATTTTGTATCAACGAAGGCCGTCGAATGTGAGGAGGCCTCATGGGCCATGGACGAATCTTCCTCTCTGTGAATTTTGCCCGGTCCCAATTGTTTTTCGTAAATCTGTGGGCTGGGATGTTGCCTTCAGGTATGTTACCTCAGGTGTCCGAACCAAAGAGGAATTCCAAAGCAGAGACCTGGGGAAGAGTGAAGGGACAACCCAAACTATGGTTAAAAATTTGGGCCTAGTGGCATGGCAGGCCCCATATGCTGTCTCTTCATCCAGCCACTGAGAGGCCTTACTTGAGGACTGGGCTCAGGCTGAGGGTCACAATGTGTGTTTGTGACCAATGTGGCCCGCGAGCATGGGCGGGGCCTCATGGGCCACACTGGTTTCAACTACACTGAACTTTGGACAACATGCCAATCACAAGGTTTCTTGCCATTGGGAAGGAGTTCTGCTTTCTGCATCATTTTCAAACCTGGGCAGTGGTTGGAGATAAGGTCTAGGTTCTTGATCCTGAAAACCGCAGTTGGGAAGAGATGACGACCTAAGTCCATGGCGGGTCTGATGTGCTCAGTGTGCGGTCAGCTGCCTGGGTGTTGGTCAGCCAGTTCGGGCTCAGGTTGTGTCAGACAGTGCATTAGTGCCCAGGTTAGACTGTATAATTTGGGTACAGTCGAGTGCCTTGTAGTTTTATCCTCCTTTAAGTTGCCTGGGCACCTCATTAGGCAATATATTTTTTTCTAGAGGGTAGGCAGAGTGCTGCATTGTGGGTCCAGAATTGCCAAACTTGAGGAATTCTGGGCCAGTAGTGTGAGGACAGAAGTCTGAGAACACAAGCTAGACTTGAGCTTCAGGCCGAGGGCAGGGCAGGTACCCCCTGAAGTTCTGAACCAATATCTCATGCATCTGAAGTCACGGCGAGGATCAGACGTTGGCTCAGTTTGGAGTTTCTGTGCATGACTGCACCTTCATGAACATGGCTGAATCTCACGACCATGGAGGTTTTCAACACGTTGGGACTTGTGGGATGCCCCTTTCCAGGATTTCTTCTGCGGGACAATTGAGACCTTTTGGGCAGCTCCAGGACTTCCCATATGGAATGACTCCAGAGCACAGTTCGAATATGGATGCCAAGGAAGCCCGCCTCGCATTCCAATTGTCTCCTCGCAACAAGACATTTGAAATCGGATGGCTCTGCGGGAGCAACCGTGGTGGCTGAGTTGAAATGGACTTTCCTGAGGATGGGTCCTAATGTGTGTTTGTGTCCATGAGGACCTTGGAATGGGCGGTGTCACTGGGACCCTGAAGTATTCTCCTAAGCTTTTGACATAGCTTACATGCACAAGTTTCCTCATGGAGACGAGAATTGTTCTCATGGGTGCCTCAGGAAAACCCCTATGCTTGTATTGGAATCCAGGCTTTTGAGGAGACATGCCTGTAAACCAAAGCAATGGATCCGATTATGGCCTAGTGTCCTGTCTGGTTCAATCTTCTTCTCTGAGGACATATATCTATGGTATGAGTGGAGGTAGATGCTCAGCTGGTGTCAGACGGCCCTTGTTTGTCCCGGGAGACCACACAATTGTGATGTCCACGGGTACTTTGTAGGGTTCTCCTAATTTGTACGATTTGGAACAATGGAATGGGCAGAATTCCCATGTATTGTGTAGGCACAGTCCTAATATGTGGCTCCAGGTGCCCAGCCTGGAGGGTGTGTGGCCCAGGATTTCTAGGACAGAAGACTGAAAACACAAACTCAGCCAAGGTTTGGGACGTAGGTATGGCAGGCCCAATCTACAAACCATGAAAAGAACTCTTCAGGATATGAAGAAAGTGCGAGTCTGAGGCGCCTGCTCAGGCTATTTCTTGATTTTGTATCAACGATGGCCGTGGAATGTGGGGAGGCCTCATGGGCCATGGATGAATCTTCCTCTCTGTGGATTTGGCGCGGTCCCCATTGTTATTCATCAATCTGTGTGATGGGAAGTCACCTTTCAGGTTTGTTACCTCAGGTGTCCCAACCAAAGAGGAATTCCAAAGCAGAGCCCTGGGGAAGAGTGAAGGGACAACCCAAACTGAACCAATATCTCATGCTTCTGAAGTCACGGCGATGATTAGACGTTGGCTCATGTTGGAGTTTCTGTGCATGACTGTCCCTTCAGGAACGAAGCGGAAACTCAAGGCTTTGGTGGTTTTCCCAAGTTGGAAGTTGTGGGATGCCCCCTTCAAGGATTTTTTCGGCGGGACATTTCAGACCTGTTGGGCAGATCCAGGACATCCCATATGGAATGATTCCGGAGCACCGTTCGAGGATGGATGCCAGGAAAGCCCGCCTCGCATTCCAATAGTCTGCTAGCACCAAGACAGTTTAGATTGGATGGTTCTGCGGGAGCTACCGGTGTGACTGAGTTGAATGGGACTTTCGTGGGGCTCCTGGGTGGCTCAGTGTGTTAAGCCACTTCTTTCAACTCAGGTCACGATCTCAGAGTCCTAGGATCGAGCCTCACATCAGGCACTCTGCTCAGCAGGGAGCCTGCTTCCTACTCTCTCTCTGCCTGCTTGTGATCTATGACTGTCAAATAAATAAATAAAATCTTAAAAAAAAAAGTAATGGACTTTCTGAGGTTGGGGTCTAAGTTGTGTTTGTGTCCATGAGGGCCTTGGAATGGGGCGGGGGCACCGGGACCCTGAAGTATTCTCCTAAGATTTGGACATAGCTCCCATGCGCAAGTTTCCTTGTGGAGATGAGATTTGTTCTAATGGGTGCCTCAGGAAACCCCCTACGCTGGTATTGGAATCCAAGCTTTTGAGGAGACATGCCTGTAAACCAAAGCAATGGATCCGTTTATGGCCTAGCGTCCTGTCTGGTTCAATTTTCTTCTCTGGGGACATCCATCTGTGGTATGAGTGGAGGTAGATGCTCAGCTGGTGTGAGACCGCCCTTGTTTGTCCTGGGAGACTTACACAATTGGGATGGCCTCGGGGACTATAGAGGGTTCTCCTTATTTGTGCGATTTTCGACAATGGAATGGGCAGAATTCCCATAGATTGGGTAGACACAGTGCTCATGTGTGGCTCCAGTGGCCCTAGCCTAGAGGGTGTGTGGCCCAGGACTTTGAGGACAGAATTCTGAAAACACAAACTTAGCTTAGGTTTGGGGACGTAGGTATGGCAGGCCCAATCTACAAACCGTAGGAAGAACTCTTCAGGATATGAAGAAAGAGCAAGTCTGAGGCGCTTGCTCAGGCTTTTGTCTCTGGATTTTGTATCATCGATGGCCGTGGAATGTGGGGAGGCCACATGGGCCATGGATGAATCTTCCTCTCTGTGGATTAGTCCCGGTCCCAATTGTTTTTCGTCAATCTGTTGGATGGGAGGTCTGCTTTCAGGTTTGTTACCTCAGGTGTCCCAACCAAAGAGGAATCCTAAGCAGAGGCCTGGGAAAGAGTGAAGGGACAACCCAAACTATGGTTAAAAATTGGGGCCTATGGGCAGGGCAGGCCCAATATGCTATCTCATCATCCAGCCGCTGATAGGCCTTACTTGAGGACTGGGCTTAGGCTGAGGGACAGAATGTGTGTTTGTGACCAATGTGGCCCTCGAGCTTGGGTGGGGCCTCATTGGCCACATTGGTTTCAACTACACTGAACTTTGGACAACATGCCAATCACAAGGTCTCTTGCTATGGGGATGGAGTTCTGATTTCTGCATCATTTTCAACCCTGGGCAGAGGTTGGATATAAAGTCTAGGTTCTGAAGCCTGAACCGCAGTTGGGAAGAGATGATGACCTAAGGCCATGGCGGGTCTGATGTGCTCAGTGTGCGGTCAGCTGTCTGGGTGTTGGTCAGGATGTTCGGGCTCAGGTTGTGTCAGACAGTGCATTAGTGTTCTGGTTAGACTATATAATTTGGGTATAGTCGGAGCCGTGTAGGTTTATCCTCATTAAGGTGCCTGGGAGGCTCATTAGGCAAAATATTTTTCGAGGGGGCTGTCAGTGCTGCATTGTGGGTCAGGAATTGCCAGAGTTGAGGGCTTCTGGGCCAGGTGTGTGAGGACAGAATTCTGAGAACACAAGCTAGACTTGGACTTCAGGCTGTGGGCACGGCAGGTACCCCCTGCAGATCTGAACCAATATCTCATGCATCGGAAGTCATGGCGAGGATGAGACGTTGGCTCAGTTTGGAGTTTCTGTCCATGACTGCACCTTCATGAATGGAGCAGAATCTCAAGGCCATGGAGTTTCTCCCACGTTGGGAGTTGTGGGATGCCCCCTTCAAGGATTCCTTCTGCGGGACAATTGAGACCTGTTGGGCAGCTCCAGGACCTCCCATATGGAATGACGCCAGAGCACCGTTCGAGGATGAATGCCAAGGAAGCCCACCTCGCTTTCCAATTGTCTCCTCGCAACAAGACAGTGGAGATCGGATGGCTCTGCAGGAGCAACCTGGGTGGCTGAGTTGAAATGGTCTTTCCTGAGGATGGGGCCTAATGTGTGTTTGTGTCCATGAGGGCCTTGGAATGGGGCGGTGGGACCGGGAACCTGAAGTATGTGGCCCTCGAGCATGAGCGGGGCCTCATGGGCCACACTGGTTTCAGCTACACTGAACTTTGGACAACATGCCAATCACAAGGTTTCTTGCCATGGGGAAAGAGTTCTGCTTTCTGCATCATTATCAACCCTGGGCAGTGGTTGGAGATAAGGTCTAGGTTCTGAAGCCTGATAACCACAGTTGGGAAGAGATGACGACCTTAGGCCATGGCATGTTGATGTGCTCAGTATGAGGTCAGCTACCTGGGTGTTGGTCAGGAGGTTCGGGCTCAGGTGGTGACAGACAGTGCATTAGTGCCCAGCTTAGACTATATAATTTGGGTGCAGTGGAGTGCCGTTTAGGTTTATCCTCATTTAAGGTGCCTGGGCAGCTCATTAGGCAATAAAATTTTTTGAAGAGGTCAGGCAGAGTCTTGCCTTGTGGGTCCGGAATTGCAAAACTTGAGGGATTCTTGCCTAGGAGTGTGAGGACAGAAGTCTGAGAACACAAGCTAGACTTGGGCTTCAGGCCGAGGGGAAGCTGGTACCCCCTGCAGATCTGAACCTATATCTCATGCATCTGATGTCACGGTGAGGATCAGACGTTGGCTCAGGTTGGAGTTTCTGTGCATGACAGCCCCTTCATGAACGGTGCGGAATCTCAAGGCCATGGAGGTTTTTCCACGTTGGGAGTTGTGGGATGCCCCCTTCAAGGATTCATGTGCGGGACAATTGAGACCTGTTGGGCAGCTCCAGGACATCACATATGGAATGACTCCAGAGCACCGTTGAAAGATGAATGCCAGGGAAGCCCGCCTCGCATTCCAATTTTCTCCTAGCACAAAGACAGTTTAGAATGGATGGCTCTGAGGGAGCAACCGGGGTGGCTGAGTTGAAATGGACTTTCCTGAGAATGGGGCCTAATGTGTGTTTTTGTCCATGAGGGCCTTGGAATGGGGGGGTGGCACCGGGACCCTGAAGTATTCTCCTAAGTTTTTGACTAGCTCCCATGCACAAGTTTCCTTGTGAAGACGAGATTTGTTCTGATGGGTGACTCAGGAAACCCCCTTTGCTGGTTTGGTTTCCAGGGTTTTGAGTAGACATGCCTGTAAACCAAAGCAATGGATCCGATTAGGGCCTAGTGTCCTGTCTGGTTCAATCTTCTTCCCATGAATTGGGTAGTCACAGTCCTAATGTGTGGCTTCAGGGGCCCCAGCCTGGAGGGTGTGTGGCCCAGGACTTTGGGGACAGAAGTCTGATAACACAAACTCATCTTAGGTTGTGGGAGGTAGGTATGGCAGGCCCAATCTACAAACCATGAGAAGAATTCTTGAGGATATGAAGAAAGAGCTAGTCTGAGGTGCTTGTTCAGACATTTGTCTCTGGATATTGTATCAACGATGGCCGTGGAAGATGGGGAGGCCTCATGGGCCATGGACGAATCTCCCTCTTTGTGGATTTGGCCCGGTCCCAAATATTTTTCGTCAATCTGTGGGATGGGAGGTCTCTTTCAGGTTTGCTACCTCAGGTGTCCCAACAAAAGAGGAATTCCAAGCAGAGCCCTGGGGAAGAGTGAAGGGAAAACCCAAACTATGGTTAAAAATTGGGGCCTAGGGGCATGGCATGCCCAATATGCTGTCACTTCATCCAGACACTGAGAGGCCTTACTTGAGGACTGGGCTCAGGCTGAGGGTCACAATATGCGTTTGTGACCAATGTGCCCCGCGAGCATGGGCGGGGCCTAATTGGCCACACTGATTTCAACTACACTGAACTTTGGACAACATGCCAATTACAAGGTTTCTTACCACGGGGAAAGAGTTCTGATTTCTTGATCATTTTTACCCTGGGCAGTGGTTTGAGATAAGGTCTAGGTTCTGAAGCCTGAAAACCGCAGTAGGGAAGAGATGACGACCTCAGTGTGTGTGTGACCTATGTGGCCCGCGAGCATGGGCGGGGCAACATTGGCAACACTGCTTTCAACTACACTGACCTAAGGCCATGGCGGGTCTGATGTGCTCAGTGTGCGGTCAGCTGCCTGGGTTTTGGTCAGGAGGTTCGTGCTCAGTTGGTGCTGATGGTGCATTAGTGCCCAGGTTAGACTATATAATTTGGGTACAGTCGAGTGCCGTGTAGGTTTATACTCATTTAAGGTGCTTGGGCAGCTCATTAGGCAAGATATGTTTTTTTAGAGGGCTGGCAGAGTGCTGCATTGTGGGTCCGGAATTGACAAACTTGAGGGCTTCTAGGCCAGGAGTGTGAGGACAGAAGTCTGAGAACACAAGCTAGACTTGGACTTCAGGCCGAGGCCACAGCAGGTACCCCCTGCAGATCTGACCCAATGTCTCATGCGTATGAAGTCACGGCGAGGATCAGACGTTGGCTCAGTTTGGAGTTTCTGTGCATGACTGCCTCTTCATGAACGGAGCAGTTCTAAAGGCCATGGAGGTTTTCCCACGTTGGGAGTTGTGGGCTGCCCCCTTCAAGGGGCTGCCCCCTTCAAGGATTCCTTCTGCGGGACAATTAAGACCTGTTGGGCAGCTCCAGGACATCCCATATTTAATGACTCCAGAGCACCGTTCGAGGATGGATGCCAGGGAAGCCCGCCTCGCATTCCAATTGTCTCCTAGGAACAAGACAGTTTAGGTCGGATGGCTCTGCGGGGGCAAACGGGGTGGATGAGTTGAAATGGACTTTCCTGTGGCTCCTGGGTGGCTCAGTGGGTTAAGCCGCTTCCTTAGGCTCAGGTCATGATCTCAGAGTCCTGGTTTCGAGCCTCATATCGGGCCTGCTTCCTTCTATCTCTCTGCCTGCCTCTCTGCCTGCTTGTGATCTCTGTCTGTCTTATAAATAAATAAAATCTTTAAACAAAAAAAAGAAATGGACTGCCTGAGGATGGTGCCTAATGTGTGTTTGTGTCCATGAAGGCCTTGGAATGGGGCGGTGGCACCGGGACCCTGAAGTATTCTCCTAAGCTTTTGACATAGCTCCCATGCACAAATTTCCTTGTGGAGACGAGATTTGTTCTGATGGGTGCCACAGGAAGCCCCTTATTCTGGTATTGGAATCCAGGCTTTTGATGAGACATGACTGTAAACCAAAGCAATGGATCCGATTATGGCCTAGGGTCCTGTCTGGTTCAATCTTCTTCTCTAGGGACATCCATCTATGGTATAATTGGAGGTAGATGCTCAGCTGGTGTCAGACCGCCCTTGTTTGTCCCCGGAGACCTACATTATTGGGATGGCCTCGGGTACTTTGGATGGTTCTCCTAATGTGTACGATTTTGGACAATGGAATGCGCAGATTCCCATGGATTGGGTAGGCACAGTCCTATATGTATGGCTCCAGGGGCCCCAGCCTGGAGGGTGTGTGGCCCAGGACTTTGAGGACAGAAGTCTGAAAACACATACTCAGCTTAGGTTTGGGGACGTAGGTATGGCAGGTCCAATCTATAAACCATGTAAAGAATTCTTCAGGATATGAAGAAAGAGCGAGTCTGAGGCACTTGCTCAGGCTTTGTCTCTGGATTTTGTATCAACGATGGCCGTGGAATGTGGGGAGGCCTCATGGGCCGTGGATGAATCTTCCTCTCTGCGGATTTGACCCGTTCCCAATTGTTTTTCGTCAAGCTGTGGGATGGGAGGTCTCCTTTCAGGTTTGTTACCTCAGTGTCTCAACCAAAGAGGAATTCCAAAGTAGAGCCCCGGGGAAGAGTGAATGGACAACCCAAACTGTGGTTAAAAATTGGGGCCTAGGATCATGGCAGGCCCAATATGCTGTCTCTTCATCCAGCCGCTGAGAGGCATTACTTGAGGACTCTGCTCAGGCTGAGGGTCACAATATATATATATTTTTTTTCTAGAGGGCAGGCAGAGTCCTGCATTGTGGGTCCGGAATTGCCAAATTTGAGGGCTTCTGGGCCAGGAGTGTGAGGGGAGAAGTCTGATCAGGACAATTGAGACCTGTTTGGCAGCTCCAGACATCCCATATGGAATGACTCCAGAGCACCGTTCAAGATCGATGCCAGGGAAGCCCGCCTCGCATTCCAATTGTCTCCTAGCACCAAGCAGTTTAGATTGGATGGCTCTGCGGGTGGAACCGGGGTGGCTGAGTTGAATTGGATTTTCCTGAGGATGGGGCCTAATGTGTGATTGTGTCCATGAGGGCCTTGGATTGGGGCGGTGGCACAGGGCCCATGAAGTATTCTCCTAAGGTTTTGACATAACTCCCATGCACAAGTTTCCTTGTGGAGATAGATTTGTTCTGATCGGTGCCTGAGGAAACCATTTTTGCTGGTATTAGAATGCAGTCCTTTGAGGAGACATGCCTGTAAACCAAATCAATGCATCCGATTATGGGCTAGGGTCCTGTCTGGTTCCATCTTCTTCTCTGGGGACATCCATCTATGTTATGAGTGGAGGTAGATGCTCAGCCGGTGTCAGACCGCCCTTGTTTGTCCCAGGAGACCTACACTATTGGGATGGCCTCGGGGACTTTGGAGGGTTCTCCTGATTTGTAAGATTTTGAACAATGGAATGCGCAGAATTCCCATGGATTGGGTAGGCCCAGTCCTACTGTGTGGCTCCAGGGGCACCAGCCTTTACGGTGTGTGTCCCAGGACTTTGAGGACACAAGTCTGAAAACACAAACTCACCTTAGGTTTGGGGACGTAGGAATGGCAGGCCCAATCTACAGACCATGAGAAGAAATCTTCAGGGTATGAAGAAAGAGCTAGTCTGAGGCGCTTGCTCAGGCTTTTGTCTCTGGATTTTGTATCAACGGTGGCCGTGGAATGTGGGGATTCCTCATGTGCCATGGACGAATCTTCCTCTTTGTGGATTTGGCCCAGTCCCAATGGTTTTTCGTCAATCTCTGGGATGGGAGGTCTCCTTTCAGGTTTGTTACCTCAGTGTCCCAACAATAGAGGAAATCCAAAGCAGAGCCCTGGGGAAGAGTGAAGGGACAACCCAAACTATGGCTAAAATTGGTGCCTTGGGGCATGGCAGGCCCAATATACTGTCACTTCATCCAGCCACTAAGAGGCCTTACTTGAGGACTTGGCTCAGGCTGAGGGTCACAATGTGTGTTTGTGACCAATGTGGCCAACAAGCATCCCCGGGGATCATGGGCCACACTGGTTTCAACTACACTGAACTTTGGACAACATGCCAATCACATGGATTCTTGCCATGGGAAAGGAGTTCTGATTTCTGCATCATTTTCAACCCTGGGCAGTGGTTGGAGATAATGTCTAGGTTCTGAAGCCTGAAAATCGCAGTTGGGAGGAGATGAAGACCTAAGGCCATGTCGGGTCTGATGTGCTCAGTGTACGGTCAGCTGCCTGGGTGTTGGTCAAGAGGTTCAGGCACAGGTTGGGCCAGAGTGCATTACTGCCCAGATTAGCCTACATAATTTGTGTACAGTCGAGTGCCGTGTATGTTTATCATCATTTGAGATTCCTCGGAAACTCATTTGGAAATATATTTTTTCTAGAGTGCTGGCAGTCTGGTGCATTGTGGGTCCGGAATTGCTAGACTTGAGGGGTTCTGGGTAGTAGTGTGAGGACAGTAGTCTGAGAACACAAGCTAGACTTGGGCTTCAGGCTGAGGGCACGGCAGGTACCCCCTGCAGATCTGAACCAATATCTCATGCATCTGAAGTCACGGCGAGGATCAGACGTTGGCTCAGGTTGGAATTTCTGTGCATGACGGCCCCTTCATGAACGGAGCGGAATCTCAAGGCCATGGGGGTTTTTCCACGTTGGGAGTTGTGGGATGCCCCCTTCAAGGATTCCTTCTGCGGGACAATTGAGACCTGTTGGGCAGATCCAGTACATCTCATATGAAATGACTCCAGAGCACCGTTCGTGGATGGATTCCAGGGAAGCCCGCCTCGCATTCCAATTGGCTAATAGCAACAAGACAGTGTAGATCAGATGGCTCTGCGGGAGCAACCGGGGTGGCTGAATTGAAATGGACTATCCTGGGTCTCCTGGGTGGCTCAGTGGGTTAAGCTGCTGCCTTTGGCTGAAGTCATGATCTCAGAGTTCTCGATCAAGCCTCATATCAGGCTCTCTGCTTAGCAGGGAGCCTACCTCCTACTCTCTCTCTGCCTGCCTCTCTGCCTGCTTGTGATCTTTGTCTGTCAAATAAATAAAAGAAATCTTAAATAGAAAAAAAAAAAGAAATGGTCTTTCCTGAGGATGGGGCATAATGTGTGTTTGGGTCCATGAGGGCCTTGGTTTGGGGCGGTGGCACAGTGACCCTGAAGTATTCTCCTAAGCTTTTGACATAGCTCCCATGCACAAGTTTCCTTGTGGAGATGAGATTTGTTCTCATGGGTGCCTCAGGAAACCCGCTTTGCTGGTATTGGAATCCAGTCCTTTGAGGAGACATGCCTGTAAACCAAAGCAATGCATCCGATTATGGCCTAGGGTCCTGTCTGGTTCAATCTTCTTCTTTGGGGATATCCATCTATGGTATGAGTGGAGGTAGATGCTCAGCTGGTGTCAGACCGCCCTTGTTTGTCCCGGGAGACCTACACTATTGGGATGGCCTCGGGGACTTTGGAGGGTTCTCCTGATTTGTACGATTTTGGACAATGGAATGGGCAGAATTCCAAAGGATTGTGTAGGCACAGTCCTAATATGTGACTCAGGGGCCACAGCCTGGAGGGTTTGTGGCCAAGGACTTTGAGGACAGAAGTCTGAAAACAAAAACTCAGCTTAGGTTTGGGGACGTAGGTATGGCAGGCCAAATCTACAAACCATGTGAAGAACACTTCAGTATCTGAAGCAAGAACGAGTCTGAGGCGCTTGCTCAGGCTTTTGTCTCTGGATTATGTATCAATAGCCGTGGAATGTGCGGAGACCTCATGGGCCATGGACGAATCTTCATCTCTGTGGATTAGGCACGGCCCAATTGTTTTTCGTCAATCTGTTGGATGGGAGGTCTCCTTTCAGGTTTGTTACCTCAGGTGTCCCAACCAAAGAGGAATTCCAAAGCAGAGCACTGTGGAAGAGTGAAGGGGCTACCCAAACTCTGCTTAAAAATTGGGGCCTAGGGGCAGGGCAGGCCCAATATGCTGTCCCTTCAATAGCCACTTAGAAGCCTTACTTGAGGACTGGGTTCAGGCTGAGGGTCACAATGTGTGTTTGTGACCAATGTGGCCTGCGTACATGGGCGGGGCCACATGGGCAACACTGGTTTCATCTACACTGTACATTGGACCACATTCCAATCACAAGGTGTCTAGCCATGGGGAAGGAATTCTGATTTCTGCATCATTTTCAACCCTGGGCAGTGGTTGGAGATAAGGTCTAGGTTCTGAAACCTGAAAACCGCAGTTGGGTAGAGATGAGGACTTAAGGCCTTGGCGGGTCTGATTTGCTCAGTGTGCAGTCAGCTGTCTGGGTGTTGGTCAGGATGTTGGGCTCAGGTTGTGTCAGACAGTGCATTATGCCCATGTTAGACTATATATTTGAGTACAGTCGAGTGCCGTGTAGGTTTATCCTCATTTAAGGTGCCTGGGCAGCTCTTAAGCAATAAATTTTTTCTAGAGGTCAAGCAGAGTGCTGCATATGTGTCCGGAATTGCCAGACTTGAGGGATTCTGGGCCAGGAGTGTGAGGACAGAAGTCTGAGAACAGAAGCTAGACTTGGGCTTCAGGCCGAGGGCACGGCAGGTACCCCCTTCAGATCTGAACCATTATCTCATGCATCTGAACTCTCGGCGAGGATCAGACGTTGGCTCAGGTTTGAGTTTCTGTGCATGACTGCCCCTCCATGAAAGGAGCGGAATCTCAAGGCCATGGAGGTTTTCCCACGTTGGGAGTTGTGGGATGCCCCCTTCAAGGATTCCTTCTGCGGGACAATTGAGACCTGTTGGGCAGCTCCAGGACGTCCCATATGGAAAGACTCCAGAGCATCGTTCGAGGATGGATGCCAGGGAAGCCCGCCTCGCATTCCAATTGTCTCCTAGCAACAAGACAGTTGAGATCTTCTGGCTCTGCGGGAGCAACCAAGTTGGCTGAGTTGAAATGGACTTTCATGAGGATGTGGCCTAATGTGTGTTTGTGTCCACGAGGGCCTTGGAATGGGGCGGTGGCACCGGGACCCTGAAGTATTCTCCTTAGCTTTTGACATAGCTCCCATGCACAAGTTTCCTCGTGGAGACGAGATTTAACCTGATGGGTGCCTCAGGAAACCCCCTATGCTGTTATTGGAGTCCAGGCTTTTGAGGATACATGCCTGTAAACCAAAGCAACTGATCCGATTATGGCCTAGGGACCTGTCTGGTTCAATCTTCTTCTCTGGGGCATCCATCTATGGTATGAGTGGAGGTAGATGCTCAGCTGGTGTCAGACCGCCCTTGTTTGTCCCGGGAGACCTACACTATTGGGATGGCCTCGGGGAATTGGAGGGTTCTCCTAATATGTACGATTTTGGACAATGGAATGGGCAGAATTCCCATTCATGGGGTAAGCACAGTCCTAATGTGAGGCTCCAGGGGCCCCAGCCTGGAGGGTGTGTGGCCCAGGACTTTGCGGACAGAAGTCTGAAAACACAAACTCAGCTTAGGTTTGGGGACGTAGGTATGGCAGGCCCAATCTCAAACCATGAGAACAACTCTTCAGGATATGAAGAAAGAGTGAGTCTGAGGCGCTTGCTCAGGCTTTTGTCTCTGGATTTTGTATCAACTATGGCCGTGGAAAGTGGGGAGGCCTCATGGGCCATGGGCGAATCTTCCTCTCTGTGGATATGGCCCGGTCCCAGTGGTTTTTCGACAATCTGTGGGATGGGAGGTGTCCTTTCAGGTTTGTTACCTCAGGTGTCTCAACCAAAGAGGAATTCCAAAGCAGAGCCCTGGGGAAGAGTGAAGGGACAACCCAATTATGGTTAAAAATTTGGGCCTAGGGGCATGGCAGGCCCAATATGCTGTCTCTTCATCCAGCCACTGAGAGGCCTTACTTTAGGACTGGACTCGGGCTGAGAGTCAAAATGTGTATTTGTGACCAATTGGCCTGCGAGCATGGGCGGGGCCCCATGGGCCACACTGTTTTCAACTTCACTGAACTTTGGACAACATGCCAATCACAAGGTTTCTTGCCATGGGGAAGGAAGTCTGATTTCTGCATCATTTTCAACCCTGGGCAGTGGGTGGATTTAAGGTCTAGGTTCTAAATCCTGAAAACCGCAGTTGGGAAGAGATGATGACCTAAGGCCATGGTGGGTCTGATATGCTCAGTGTGCGGTCAGCTGCCTGGTTGTTGGTCAGGAGGTTCGGGCTCAGGTTGTGTCAGACATTGCATTAGTGTCCAGGTTCGACTTTATAATTTTGTTACAGTCGAGTGCCGTGTAGTTTTATCCTCATTTGTGGTGCCTGGGCAGCTAAGTACGCAAGATATTTTTTCTAGAGGGCAGGCAGAGTGCTGCATTGTGGGTCCAGAATTGCCAAAAGTGAGGGCTTCGGGGCCAGTAGTGTGAGGACAGAAATCTGAGAACACCAGCTAGACTCCGATGTCAGGCCGAGGGCAGGGCAGGTACCCCCTGCAGATATGAACCAATATCTCATGCATCTGAAGTCACGGCGTGGATCAGACTTGGCTCAGGTTGGAGTTTCTGTGCATGACTGCCCCTTCATGAACGAAGCAAAGTCTTAAGGCTGTTAACGTTTTCCCACGTTGGGAGTAGTTCGATGCCCCCTTCAAGGATTCCTTATTCGGGACATTTGAGACCTGTTGGGCAGCTCCAGGACATTTCCTATGGAATGACTCCAGAGCATCGTTCGAGGATGGATGCCAGGGAAGATTGCCTCGCATTCCAATTGTCTCCTAACAACAAGAAAGTTGAGATCTGATGGCTCTGCGGGAGACACCGGGAAGGCTGAGTTGAAATGGACTTTCCCGAGGTAAGGTCCTAAAGTGTGTTTGTGTCCATGGGGGCCTTGGAATGGGGCGGTGGCACCGGGACCCTGAAGTATTCTCCTAAACTTTTGACATAGCTCCCATGCTCAAGTTTCCTTGTGCAGATGAGGTTTGTTCTGATGGGTGCCTCAGGAAACCCCCTATGCTTGTACTGGAATTCAGGCTTTTGAGGAGACATGATTGTAAACCAAAGCTTGGATCCGATTATGGCCTAGGGTCATGTCTGGTTCCATCTTCTTCTCTGGGGACATCCATCTATGTCATGTGTGGAGATAGATGCTCAGCTGGTGTCAGACAGCCCTTGTTTGTCCCGGGAGACCTACACACTTGGGATGGCCTCGGGGACTTTGCAGGGTTCTCCTAATATGTACGATATTGAACAATGGAATGGGCAGAATTTCCATGCATGGGGTAAGCACAGTCCTAATGTGTGGCTCCAGGGGCCCCATCCTGGAGGGTGTGTGGCCCTGGAATTTGAGGACAGAAAGCTGAAAACACAAACTCAGCTTAGGTTTGGGGACGTCGGTATGGCAGGCCCAATCTACAAACCATGAGAATAAAACTTCAGGATATGAAGAAAGAGCGAGTCTGAGGCGCTTGCTCAGGCTTTTGTCTCTGGATTTTGTATCAACCATGGCCTTGGAATGTGGGGAGGCCTCCTGGGCCATGGACAAATCTTCCTCTCTGTGGATATGGCCCGGTCCCAATGATTTTTCGTCAATCTGTGGGATGGGAGGTCTCCTTTCAGGTTTGATACCTCAGGTGCCCCAAACAAATAGGAATTCCAAAGCAGAGCCCTGGGGAAGAGAGAAGGGACTAGACAGTTGAGATCTGATGGCTCTGCGGGAGAAACCGGGGTGGCTGAGTTGAAATGGACTTTCTTGAGGATGGGGCCTAATGTGTGTTTGTGTCCATGAGGGCCTTGTAATGGAGGCTAGCCTGGAGGTTGTTTGGGTCCAGGCTGTGGGCACAGATGTCTGGAAACACAAACTCAGCTTATGAGTGGCGCCTAAGGTATGGCAGGCCGGATGTACAGCCCAAGAGGGAGCTCCTGGGCCTCTGAAACAAGGGCGAGTGGGAGGCGTTCCTTCAGGCTTTTGTCTCTGGATGTTGTGTCCGGGATAGCCGTGGATTGGACGGGTGGCCTCAGGGAATATGGACGAGTATCCCTCTCTGGGTATTTGTCCCAGCTCCCAAGAGTTTGGGGTCATTTTGTGGGAAGGGTGGAGTCGTGTTGTCTGGCTCATGTGTCTCTCCAAGAAAGGGATTCGAGAGCAGAGCCCCAGGTACGGGCGGGGAGACTGGAAAACTCAAACAAGGTGAGGATTGGGTGCATAGCGGCCTGGCAAGCCCCATATATGGGCTCTTGGTCCAGGCCCTGACAGGCCTTACTTTGACATGGGGCTCACACTGAGGGTCACAGTGTGAATTTGTGCTGCTGCACTCACGGTTGGGCGTGGAATCAGGGGCCATGAAGGTTTCTCTCAACCTGAAGGTGTGACTCCATGCCAAGAGCAAGCTTTACAACCATGGGGAAGGAGGAGTTCTCTTTTGTGCTTGCGATACCCAGCTGTGTGGAGAATTGATATAATGTCTAGGTTCAGATATCTGAAAACCAAGGTTAGGAAGAGGTGACGGTATAAGACCATGGCGTGTCCGAAGTGCTGGGTGTGTGGCCAGCTGTCTCCTTGTCTGTCTCGACGTGTGGCATCAGGCTGTGTCAGATGGAGCATAAGTGCCAAGAGCAGCCTATCCAGTTCGGGTACCGTCGAGGCCCGAGCAGGTTGATCCTCATCTGGGTTTTCTGGAGAACCCCACAGGGAAACGTTGTTCTTCCGTTGGGCAGACCCTGGGCTGGATTGTGGTTCTGGAGTTCCTAGTCCGGAGGGCTTGTTTGCCAGGAGTGTGAGGAAGGAAGTCTGAAAACACAAGCTAGCCTGAGGTTTGGGACCAAGGGCAGAGCAGGCCCACTCTGCAGAGGCTGTATCGAGATCTCCTGCACTGAGGTCATGTCATATATGAGACGTGCCTCAGGCTCTAGTTTTTGTCCAGCATGGCCTCTTCCTTAAGGGTGTGGGGGCTTCATGACGCCAGGGAGGTTTGCCTACGATGGGATTTGTGAACTACTCCAAACCTCAAGGTTTCCTTCTGAACGACAGTCGAGTCCTATTGGATGGTTCCAGGAGGTCCCATATGGAAACACTCGAGAGCAGGTGTCTAAGCATGGATGCCTGGGAACACCACCTCATATTCCCACTCTTTAGTCAGGACAAGTCAGGCTCAATCTGCGGGCTCCTGGGTGAGCTACCCAGAGGGGAGAGTTGAAATGGACTCTCCTGAAGATGAGTCCTACTGTGGCTTGGTGGCCTGGGAGACCTTGGAATGTGGAGGGGGCTCAGGACTCTGCAGGATTCTCCAACCTGAGGTGTTTAACATGGCTCCAACAAGGAAGATTCCATGTGGAGTCGAGAGGTGTTATGTTCAGTGCCTCAGGAAAGCCCCATATCCTGTTCTTCAAACCAAAGCCTCTGAGGAGTGACACCTGGACACCAAAGCAAGAGTTGAGATTAGGGCCTAAGGGCCTGTCCGGCTCAACCTTCAATCTCTGTTGACATCTGTGTGCATGCCTTGGTGGAAGTAGCTGCTCAGCTTGTGTCCGAATGCCCCTGTTTCTCCAGGGAGGCTCCCAGTAGTGGGATGTCCTTGAGGTTTCTCATATTCTGGAGGTGTGACGCCAAAGGAATGGACACAGTTTTCCAGGAGAGAGCAGGCACGGTCCTGTGGTCCAATGTGCTAGGTGTGCAGCCAGCTGTGTCGGTGTCTGTTGGAAGGTCTGGGCTCAGGCTATTTGCGACAGAGCATCAGTGTTTAAGGTAGCCTATGCAATTGGGGTGTTGCCGACGGCCAAGCTCTTTGGTCCTCATTTGGGGTTCTGGGCAGCACCATAGACAATATTTTTCTCCTGGGAGGCAGGCAGAGTGCTTCATTGTGGCCCCAGAATTCCCAGGAGGGTGGGTTAGTGGGCCCGGAATGTGAGGACTGAAGTCTGAAAACACAAGCTAGGGTGAGGATTGGAGCCAAGGGCAGAGCAGGCCCACTCTGCAGAGGCTGAAACAAAATCTCCTTCATCTGAAGTCAGGCTGAGGATCAGACGTTGGCTGAGGCTGGAGTATGTGTCCATGATGGCACCTTCATGAAGCAGGGGCCTCATGAGGCCAAGGAAGTTTTCCCACGCTGAGTTTGGAGGTTACCCCAACCACAAGGTTTCCTTCTGCGGGACATTCGAGTCCTGTTGCATG